>NW_009698446.1:0-6688 GCF_000703405.1 Apaloderma vittatum | reverse complement strand
GTGAAATAAGAAGAAGAAATTAGAGAAGTTTATCTGTTTCTAAAGGAAACTGTACCTATGTTGGACAAGTGAAAGAAAGACCACATCAGTTACCATGAACTGGAAGTCTCAAGCTATACACAGTAATGAAGCATATGTTGAAGAGGTAAAACTTAAATTTCTCAAAGCATACCAACAGAATGTGTCACCATAAAGAGAATATTTTCCAAAAATCTGACAGTACTGCATGGCAATGTTTGAACTTCATAACAGAAGAGGAAGAAACAGTCGAAAACCCTACAAAAACATCTTTATATAAAGTTCGCAATCAATGAAAGTGTATGTAGAATCTTATTCCACCCCATAAGCAGCTCAGTATTTACACAATTTTATTTCACTGAAATTGGGACAAAAGATCACTGCTAAATCGACTTGATCATGTGCTATTTCTGTCTCTATAAAATTGAGCTATTCTAGGTTTTTGATCACCCACAAAACTGTAAATAGATGGTTCTGTGCTTTGGCTCAAGAGTTTTCCCACCAAAAAAAAAAAAAGCAAACCCCAAACCTCTATTTTTGTATTTTTTATTCAGAACACAGTAGAAACAGCCCAATACATTTATCAAAAACACTGACGCTACTTAAGTGGCATGCCAAAAGAGGCCATCAGAAAGGCATATATTTGAGCCGTGTGGGAGAAAGGGGGGGTCTGGTGTCACTTTTACAGCTTGAAACACAAAAGCAGTTAAAAAAAAAAATCAATTAGCTCATGCTTTTACTGTGAGTAGGAGGTCTCATTGGGGTTGTCAGAGGAAATGATATTTAATCAACATGATGTCAGTCAAGTACTTGTCAAATCTACTACAATTTTTCAACATCCAGAATGTTTCACACAATAATTGATGAAAAATTATATGTAGAGATCAGGCCACTTTATTTTAAAGTACAGCATTCAAGTCTTTTCTAAGAGTTTCTGGCAAGAGACATTTTTACTACGTTTATTTTAAAAGCATCCATTTCTATAATACAGAATAAAAGCTTCATGTAATTCTTCCCCCCCACGCCCCCCAGGATGATTTGGGCTATCCACAAGAGTATTTAATTACATCATTACAAAATTACACAAGACAGGTACTCATTTAAGCCGTACCATTTTCTTCCCGAGTTGCATTACAGCAAGTATTTCTGAGGAGCGAACCTCATCATCCAGAAGTAGACAGTTTCCTTGCAAGCGGACTGGGGGCACACATAGTTTACTCCTTGACAAGATCAAACCTGCTACTGGACTTGCGCCTCCATCCCCAGAGGTTAATTAGCTTTGCTTTAGGCCATTTTTGCAGCACTACCAGATGCACAAAAGGATTAGACTTAAAAGGCTCTAGAGAGAAGAAAACTAGATATCATGAATAAGGTTCAGAAGAAGCTTCAAAAAGTCAGCTCAAAGCCAACACCAAAATCAAAGCCATAGCAAAGTCTCAAGATCAGCTGTTGACTGCAGCTTTGATACTTGACTAAAGCAAACCCAGAAAACCCTGGGTTGCTTGCACACTGCCCACAGCAGATACCTGCATGTTCAAAATCCCTCAGAGGGCCAGAGCAAGCACTTGGGAGATGGCAGCACACAAAGCTTGACATTAAGATCTTATAGATCCGGATTTGTCCAAAGGACTGGAGATCAGAAGCTCTAAAGTTTTATCTGCTACTGGCTCAAGTAGTGTATCAGTTTATTACTTCCACCTGTATGTCCACGGAATTTCTATTAGGTAACAGAAAAGTAATGAACTAATTTATGGCTTTTTAATGGAATGAAGTTCTAAACAGCAAATACAGTCAATAGCATTCAATGACTCATAAGGACTGTTGGAAGCACCAGTTTCTTATCATCCAGGGATGTACATTGGAAAGGTTGAGCTACAGATAGTGGCATGGTGGGACTCCACAAACCTGATGAATGCTACTCCAGAGAAAACCTGTGAATGCTACTCCAGAGAACGAAAATCTCTGCATCAGCCTTCCCCAATAAAAAGCAACTTCTCTTCAGATTAGGGTCAGGTCTCAGATCAGAGAACATTCCAACCATATACAAAAATATGATAGTTCAAGCAGCGTAATAAGGAACCTCAAGCTCCAGGAGAAAACCCCAGCACAGATAAAGGATTGTAAATTCAAAAGCAATTATTCACAAGAGGTACAGACCTTCCTGCAGCAACAGATGAACAAACCATCAACCCTAAATCAAATGGAAGACTTGGAAGTTCTATATACTCATTGCTAACTCCTCCCAACTGAGCTTACAGCGACTACAGAACTGCATTAGGAGACTACAGGGATTTCATTTGGTGTGAGGTTGGTTGAGGTTTTTTGTTTGTGGGGTTTGGGGCTTTTGTTTTTTGTGGTTTTTCTTTTTTCTTTCTTCAAGCATTCATTACATCTGGAATATTTTAGGCAAATAGACATAAGAGTAATTTGTTGTAGGAACACATGTAGAGAAGCCTCTTTACTGTGAAGGTGGCAGAGCACTGGCACAGGCTGCCCAGAGAGCTTATGGAATCTCCTTCTTTGCAGACTTTCAAAACTGACCTGGACAAGTTCCTGTATACCCTAACCTAGGTGATCCTGCTTTGGCAGGGGGGTTGGACTAGATTATCTCTAGAAGTCCCTTCTCACCTCTAACATCTACGATTTTATACCATATAAATGGAGAAAAAAAAAAAAACATGCTGAGCTTCACTCTCTCAAACACTGCCAACAGAAATATTTGCAAAGCCAGAATAACAAGCCTGCTTTGCTCAGTGTCTTGGAAGTGGACCTCAAGGTCCACTTCAGCATCACCTGTCACTGAACAACTGAAAACCCTGGGTTCTCTGCAAGACGAGCATCTGTGGAATAAAATGATGACTCAAACTCCAAGCACCACATTTAGGTGCCTGTTGCTACATTTAATCCCTGCATCTTCAACAGATCTGCACGACCTAGTCAAACAGGCTTTACCTCCACCAAGATTTAGTCCATTTAAATGGACTTTGCTTCACACCGACCACAAACTCTGCAGGCCACTCCATAGACACAGGATTATGGTTTTATTGGAAGTTGTTGTGGGTTTTTTTTATTGACAAGTCTCCACAATATCATTAGAAAGAATGAATATTTGAATTAGTAATCACCCAAGTTATGCTTTTGCTTCTTTATGGTTGTTTGTCACTGCTCCATATACACTCAAATGCAATTTTCAGAATTTAATACAGTCTATTTTTAGTAGTGCAGAAGGTCTGATTACTTTTTTTTTTTCATTTTACTATTTGGTATAAGATGGGCATTCACATTTAATCATATCCATAGATTACCTCAATGAATACAAATGTGTTACATTATCTTTAAATAAATGAATGTCAATATGTTCTAGGGTAACAGAAGTAATTGCATATTGATAACAGTCATTATCATAAGTCATGGTTGCTGGCAGAAAAATCCACTTGTATTTTTTAATAAGGTGCAATATTATGGTCTATTTTGAGAAGATAGCTTTCTATTTCCCTATACAAAATACAATATCACTTCAATATAACTTGCAGACCCCGGGAACAGATAAAAATTCAGAATATAAACCTGTAAATTGTAAGATTTTGCAGTCTTTTGAAACTAGGGTGGATATTCCAAGTACCTCAGCAAAACTCATATAAGGGGATCATTATCTCTGCCAGGCTGATGTATCTTCCCTTCCACTCACCACAGCAGATAACAGCTACTAGCACATTATCCTCAACACATACAACCAGATATTTCAGATTTTGCATTGTAGCTTATTGCAGTTTTCAAAGTAATCTGAAAGACGCTTAGAAAGGGACATCTCTCCCTCATTTTAAGAGGCACAAAACTTTCAAGTTAACTCAGATACTCTGGATGCATCTGCTACAGGAGAGTGAGGAAGTTATAATAGCCAATATCAAGACTGTAGGCACTCGTTCTGCACTGCTGCTCTGCTTTATTGCTTTAAAGCAGCACAAAGACAGAACTTCACAAAACAAGGAGACAACTCCCAAGTCCTGCACCATGGACAGAATATCCCCATTAAACCCTACAGGTTGGAGACAGACTATGTACTAGTTTCACCAAAAAAAAAAAAAAACCAAAAAAAAAAAAAAAAAAAAAAGATCCAAGGGCTCTCACCTGGACAGGGATTTTAACTCAAGTCAAAGATGTGTGCTAAGCAAGATTCCAGCGAGTTCAGGAAAAGCTGAGTGACTCCATCCCCTACTTGGCAGCTGTGAGGCCATACCTAGACTACTCTGCCTGGTTTTGAGCTTACACACAATGAAAAAAAAAAAACCCACCCAAATAAAAACCACTGACAAGTGGCCCTCGATGGAGCTTAAAACACAGTGACCTCTAACTCCCAACTAAAGTAGAGCCTGGAGTTCATGAATCATAGAAAGAGATTGAAGAAACAGGTCTTAGTTGCCCTGGAGAAGAGGAGGCTTCTAACAGGTGAACCTTACTGCTGTCCTCAACAGTCTAAAGCATGGTTAGAGAAGACATGACTTCTACTCTTCCCCAAGACAGTCAGCAAAAGGACAAGAAGCAACAATCCCAGGCTGCAGCAAAAGTAACTCCAATTACACAGAAAACGCAAATTTCACAGTGGGAATGAATAGGCCCTGCTGAGGAATCATCACCTCTCGAGATTTTCAAAATTCAAAAGGACTGGGACTGGCTAGGATAGAGCTAGTTTTCTTCATAGCAGCTCAATATAGTCCTGCTATTTAGATTTTTGACCAAAACAGTACTAAGACCACAGTAACGTGGCTTCTGCTCAACAGCATTTGCACAGCATTGAGACTGTTTCTCACTCTCCCTCACCAGTGAATAGATCAAGGTATGTGCAATAGGTTGGGAAAGGACCACCTGGCAGGTGACCCAACTAAATAGGTATTTCATACCATATAACATCATGCTCAGCAGTAAGAGAAAAGAAGGCATTTTAGGAGGGCTAGCCATCTTTTTGCTCAGAAATTGATTAGGCAACAGTCTAAGCACTGTAGGTGGCGAGTGATTGTCTCTGTATCACTTGGCTTATTTTCTTCTATTCCTTCAACTTACTCTTTTTAATTTGGAGACCACCACCTCTACTTGCTTTTATTCCTGAAGAGAATGACTTGGAGGTGTTGATAAACGAGAAGCTCAACACAAGCCAGCAGGGTGCTCATGCAACCCAGAAGGCCAACCGTGTCCTGGGATACATCAAGAGGAGTGGGACCAGCAGATCAGGAGAGGTGATTCTCCCACTTCACTCTGCTCTTGTGAGACCCCACCTCAAATACTGCATCTAGTTCTGATGTCCCCACCATAAGAGTGATATAAATCTGCTGGAACGAGTTCAGAGGAGGCCACAAAGATGATCCAGGGGCTGAAGCACCTCTGCTACAAGGACAGGCTAAGGGAGCTGGGATTGTTCAGCCTTGAAAAAGAGAAGACTCTGGGGGAGACCTAATAGCTGCCTTCCAATACCTGAAGGAAACCTACAGGAAGGCTGGGGAGGGACTTTTTAGAAGAGTCCACCAATTCAAGGGAAAATGGATTTAAGTTCAAGAATAGATTTAGATTGTATCTTAGGAAAAAATTCTTCAGTACGAGGGTGGCAAGACTCTGGAATAAATTGTCCAGAGAAGTTGTGGATGCCCCTTCCCTTGAGGCGTTCAAGGACAGGTTGGATGAGGCCTTGAGTAACCTGCTGGTCTAGTTGAGAGGCGTCCCTGCCCACAACAGGGCGGTTGGATTAGATGATCTCTAAGGTCTCTTCCAACCTAGGCCATTCTATGATTCCTCCTTCCTTCTTCCATTATCCCACCCTGCTTACGAAGGTCAACCCACCACACCCAAGTTGGTCCTGCTGTGAGCACAAGGCTGGACTAGATAAGCTTCAGAAACCTCTTCCAAATTAAATTATCCTGTGGAATAACACACAAGCTTCTTTCCAAGCTTCCCTTGTAGAAATATCTGCCAGGTTGGTAACAGCAAGTGCCACATGTAAAAGACCATCTGAGCCAGCACAGATGGCACAGTGGATAGATGAGTGTGTGAAATTCAGAAAACTACAGGTAACCAGCCTGGCTGGAGTGCTGTGCTCCCGCTTGGCAACACACGGCTGCACCCTGCCACTGGCACACACCATGCCTCACCGCTGCCAGGCTCCTCCTGAGAAACACCCACACCAAGCCCTGCAGGGAGCCCCCCATAATGGCTCCTAAATTCACACCCAGCAGCATCACTGTGCAGTACAGCTCTGCCATTTCACTGAAGTCTGAGCCTGGCAAAAGAAAGCATCAGCTTTAATTTAGCATAGACATGCGTAAATAAAACGTTCAGGCACTCAGAGCTAGAGTAAACAGCAAACATATTAATAAGCTTTCTGAAGTGCAGAGTCTTATGGGGGTAAGTTTTCTCCTTAACTCCTTTATAATGAAAAATAATTGTACAGGTGTTTCTATTAGATTAATCGATCAAAATCTCAAGCCCAAAAATTTCTATTCAGCATCCAAAGCACCTAATTTTAAAAAAATTCTACCACTTTAAAGTATTAGTAAGAACAAATAAACCCTAAGTCCCTCCTCACCACGAGGCAGTGCTGCCCCAGAGGGCACCCGTAAGCACAGGCTACTTGGCACACTGAGCCTCGGCCCTCAGGGCGCGGCGGACACTGCCAAGCCCCTGT
>NW_009698445.1:0-10281 GCF_000703405.1 Apaloderma vittatum | reverse complement strand
GGGCTCCGCTGGGGTGGGACCGCCCGTGCAGCGCTCGCTTTGGGCACGCGGAATGGCCGAGGGGTGGAGGCGCTGCGGCGCGGCCCCAGCCCCTTTGAGGGCGTTCATGGGGCTCCTGCACAAGCCAGCAGCCTCCCTGTGTACCACCTGAGGCTGCCTCAGAAGTACTTTCCTGTAGGCTCCGAAATTTGAAGAAGGAGGTGTAGGGCAGCTGCAAGGCAGCCTCTGTGCAGACCCGGCGTGGCTGCTGGTAGGTCACTTGAGCATCCCTGAATCTTTCATGACGTTGTCTCTTGCTCAGTCACAGAATCATAGAATGCGTTGGGCTTGAAGAGACCTTTAGGGGTGATCTAGGCCAACCCCCTGCAGTGAGCAGGGACATCTCTAGATCAGGTTGCTCAGAGCTCCATCAAACCTGACCTTGAATGCCCCCAGGGATGGAGCCTCCACCTCCTCTCTTGGTGTATCCTGTTAGCAGCATGCATCTGGCTGTGCCAGCTTTTCTAAAATCTGAGGTGCAACCGTACAGGGTAGTTGAATTGTTCACAATGATTAAAATTTGTAGGAAATGCCTGAAACTGGGAGACACTCTAGGAAGTATTTGAATTTCTAATGTGGCTGATGAAGCACATATTACTGATATGATGATTTGTTTGAATTCACTGTCACCAAAGTGAAGTAGTGAATAATGTTTTTTTTCTAGAGCAACGGTCATAGCTTGTAATGCCCCCCTTCTGGTAAACACAAACATTACTACATTTTCACAGCCTGTCATGATTTGCCTTCCCAAGATTAGGTCTTCACTTTAACTATTCAGCCATAACATTTCTTTCCTAGAATGAAGTTGTGCTGGGTGGTAACACTGGCGCAGTTTTTAGAATTAGATTTTGGATCAGGAGCTAAGTGATAAACAGGAAGTTATTTCGTAAATGTGGTTTGCATACTGAAGAGTGAACCTTCTATTTTCCGTGAAGTCAGATTTCTGTGTATAAGGTAAGGTGGTTAAAAGCTGATATGGCACATACCTCATGAGCTTTAGTATGCCAGCCTGGAGCGTTTCACATAATGATGTGCCCTGCTAAGAACCCAGCTTCACACTGTGATGGAAGGATTTCTACAGGTAACCAAAACACAGTCCAGTTTAGGATTTAGATTATCTCTGCTCTTGTTACAGACAATGTGTCTTTCCTTGCTTCATTAGCACAGAGTTCTTAAGCATGGCTTCTCTGACTGCTGTTTCTTTAGAGAGATGCAATGTTGTATCTCTGGTCCTGCAAAACGCTGGGATTGCTGGGGTAGGATGCTCACCCTTTTTTCACAGCTTGCTGCATTCAACATTTACAGTGTCCTTCTCAGAACGGCTTGTCAGATGAAGCAAAACAGATGCACATATGTGGCAAGAGTTCAAAGGTAATTCACTCTTTGCTTTGGCTGATATGAGAAATAAATAAAATAGTGAATTACCCTGCTGTTACATTCTTGCCAGATTTACTGTACTGTATTCAGAGATTAGAGCTCTCTAAAAGTCTAATTAAAAAAAAAACTCACACCACAAAAAAAAAAAAAACACCCAAAAAAGTCCAGGTGCTTTCTTCTTCAAAATATTTTTTTCATGCAGCAAATTTTTTCTTTCTTGGCTGATTATCCAGTTGAACAGGCTGTCTCTTCTAAGAAACATTATTTCCTCTCTCTGCCTGGGTATCTTTTCATCTTGCCAAAACTCGAAGTGAAGTGGAGCTTGTATATTGTAATGGTTTGTTATAAAACTAAGGTGGTTAGGCTAACTGTAGTCCTTTTCTGAAGTCTATGAATCATCGATCAGCTGGGAAACTAATGGTGTTTTTACTGTATCTTCTAGCAGCCTCATTAATTTTTCCACTTTAATTGATTCATTTAACATTCGTTTTCATACTTGAGGAGCTAAGCAGCAGTAGAAGCTTTTGCACTTTTCCTACCATGGAAATGCATTTCAGAATGGTAATAGCTGACTGGTAAACTAGCACCCTGGTAAATAATTGAGCAGAGATACTAGAAAGCAAATTCATAACTGAGACTACTGCAATTTAAACAGAAACTTGATTTTGTGCTCCTAAGTAATGTAAACCCTTTGCAATATAAAATTAACTGTGTTTTTACATGTCTGACAGCGTGAGGCCTGGTCACTCTGGAAAGCTCTAAGCATATAAAATTGGACAGATATGGAATTATTTTGATGAGCAACTCAAAATAACTGGGAAATGTATGTCTTCAAGCTGAGGAGACACTGAATCATCTGCTTGGAGACAGGTGCTGTTATATAGGAACTATTATACTGGGTCACTATGCTCAAACTAGGCAAGCCTTCTGCTGTGTTTGCGTGTTAAAGAAAAGCTGTGAGCCATGCTCAGTTCTTTCAAAGAACAAATGTAAGTTTGTACTCTCGGCATGATTCCGGCCTTGAGGAGTGTCAGAGGCATTTGTGGTTCTGACTTGGGGACTGAAAATAGATTTTAATGAATCTCTTTTTTCATTATTTATTTATTTATTTAACTGACTAGATATAGATGGGTAATTCTTTCCAGCTACTTATCTCTAGTCTGGGGAGAGGGGAGGGAAGGAACAGTTTAAGACCTGTGTTACTGAGTTTATTGCTAGTGATTGGATAGAAATCTTGGGTCATGTTGAGGCACAGAAAGAACAAAAAAATTTTTTAGGTTTACTTTTTAGGTTATTTATGATTTTGTGGTGTATAGGTAAAATGGGCTTGTGCAATGCAAATGAAGTCTGGATTTCTCGAACAATTGTAGTGTATATGGAGGTATACATAGGTTATTAACACTGTTCTTAATTTGTGATGTTCTGCCTCTCTATCTGAATCTGATTTATGCCTTCTACTGTAATAGAGTAAATTATTGGGTTAGTTTTTTATATTTTCCACAAAAAGCTTGTTAAATTTTCTTTATTATTAATCAGTTTAGTTATTGCCACTCCCTGGGACATTCTTTACTGTTGGTATTGATACCTAAAATTATTTAGTTAAGTCAAAGCTAAACCTGACTGCAAGGAGTTAGGAAAGAATCTCGCCCATGAGAAACTGGTGAATTTGGCCCTTTTGAAGTGTTGATGATCCTCTGCGTTGTGGTGCTGAAACAGACCTACCAGGCCCAATTCTTACTCCTGTTTCCTCCATTGCTTTTCAGTTGTATACCATGACTCGGAGAGTTGTCTTGTCCAGCTCGTAAGCTTATCATCCCAGCTATTGTTTCTATTCTCCTAAATAATATCATGAGGTTGGGGTTGGAATAAGAAACTTTCTTTAAAACAAAAGACAAAGAATGAGGCATTTGTGAAGCAAATACACACAAAACCCTTCTGTTTTGTGATGTAACTCGTATTTATTGCCCTTCAAGAAAAATAGTCTAAATGATCTGAATGGGATTTGGTTAACTCACTAAGCAGACATACACAAGATGCTTACCATAAGGAGCAGTCTAGGGTGCAGAGAAAATCAGGAATTAGAAATGCCTTCTTTGCAAAGTTTATGCGCTTTCACCTCTTTGTCTGTTGGTGCTATTAAAGGGTTAGGCAAGCTGAAAAACTGATTGGCAGAAAACTAAATGAACGAAACTCAAGCATAATTTGAGGCTGTTTCCCAGGTGCTCACTTTTTTTTCCCCCCCATAATTATGAAGTATTTAGGTGTTTATGTCACTAATGAGAACTTTTGGAATGCTCATGTTTCTGCAAGTTGATCAATTCTCACTTCAGTGTGTCTATGTGGTTTTGGATTTAAGACTAGAACTGGGGACTTGAGTACTGACGCCACTGGAAAGCACAAGAGACAGTTCTTCAGCTTTGTCAAATGAATAGAATATGTAGAGAGTTGGCATTCACAGTTCACAAAATGATTTGGGGTTTACAGATTAGCAAACTGTACTTAAACAGTGTTTGATTAACTTCAGCTGCAGTTTCACAACCAAAATAGTTTGCAAGGGTGGATTCTTCTGTAGAAAAGACCATAATGATTTTATTTTTGTTTTCAATGTGTCTAGATGAAATTCTGAAATTAAGAGTCCTTGCTGATAAATAATGTTTATCTCAGACAATAGTTTCAGCATATGCTGGTTTTGGCTGGGATGGAGTTAATTTTCTTCACAATAGCTAGTGTGGGGCTGTGGTTTCGATTTATGCTGAAAATAGTGTTGATAACACCAGGATGTTTAGTTACTGCTGAGCAGTACTTACACAGCATCAAGGGCTTTTCTGCTCCTCATCCCACCCCTCCAGCGAGGAGGCTGGGGGTGCACAAGACATTGGGAGGGGACATGGCTGGGACAGCTGACCCAAAATGGCCAAAGGTATATCCCACACCATGTGATGTCATGCTCTGCATATAAAGCTGAGGAAAGAAGAGAAAGGAAGCAGAGGATGTTCACTATGATGGCCTTGGTCTTCCCAAATAACCGCTATGTGCGGTGGACCCCTGTTTTCCTGGAGCTGGCTGGATACCTGTCGATGAGAAGTGGTGAGTGAATTCCTTGTTTTGCTTTGCTTCCGGTGTGGTTTTTACTTTACCTATTAAAATGTGGTTACCTCAACCCATGAGTTTTCTTAATTTTACTCTTCTGATTCTCATCCCCATCCCAGCACTTGGGGCCAGTGAGCACGTGGCTGTGTGAAGCTTAGTCACTGGCCAGGGTTAGATGACAACAGTCCTTTCTGGCACCCAGCATGGGCCTAAGGGTTTGAGATAATGACAGGTTTGACTGGAATGTGCTAGATTGAGTTTACATCTGTTATTGCTGGTTAGCTATTAATTGGCAGGCTCCTGTGCTTGCCATGGGGCTTGCTTGCCTTATTGTAATATTAGAATCTGGTGCTTGTTGGTGGCTGCTTTTTGTTTTCACTGCTTGCTGCACTTCTCATCACCTTTGCAGCGCCTGGGAACATTCTGATAATAGCAATGGCTATGTGCCTGGGCTGGCAGATAGACAGGGCATTGCTGCTGTTTCGATGCTGCTGTACTGGACAGGCTGGAACTCCAGTCTGGACTGCAGTCAAAGAAACTGTAACCTCTGGATGAGTCCACACAGGAGCAGGACACCCCAAAGCATCCTTGGCTGTGGTTATACCTCTGAAGAGCTTGTGGCCCAAGGATAAGATTATGCTGGAGAAAGTATACCTCAACGTATCTGTGGCTGTAGATGCTTTAGGAAGAGTTAGGTGTGCTAAGAGTTGTTAGGCATGCTGAGAGCAGCATCCTGCAATCTGGATGGATCTAAGAGGCTAGAACAAACCAACAGCAAAAGCTGGTGAGAAGTGTGTTTTGAGGACTCTCCTTCTTTACCTACCATGATGTAGAAATGTTATTGTGATGTGGAGTATATAATTAAAAACTACATGAGTCTGAAATGGTTATTCAGAGGATGCCTTAATGGATTTAAGCTCATTGACTATTTAAAATATATGTTTAGAAAGCATATATGTTAATACTGTATACGAATAATACTTAGTAGTGGACATAACTCAGGCCAAGATGCCTAAGTGAGTTTGCAAGAGGGCAAAATGACCTTTAAGACCCATAGCCTTCCATTTTACCTTTAGCCAATGCTTGTGCTTCTTGAGGTTAATGGAAAGCAGGTGGATGTTGCTGAGCAGTGCAATGTTTGTAGGGCCCAGAGTACTTTAAATTGTAATTTTAGATCCTTATATCCACAGTATCTCATTCTTGCACATTTATTTCATGTAATCTAACATAGATTTCTTCTTAGACCTATCACTTTGTGTGTCAGCTACTGCTTGGGTAAGGACAACCTTTTTTACCTTCCCCATTTTTGTGAGCATAACTTCTGTTAAATCAAAGATCAAATACCTATTTCCATTTTGGTTCTGCTACAGCCTGGACTTTGCCTTATTCTTTTGTGTCATTTCTTATTCAGATGTTTACTTCTGTCTTTTTTTTTTTCAGTTCCCACTGTGATGCCACTCTTCCCTTTCACATCCTTTCCTCAGAGAGAACTTTGTAGTTAGATCAACATGAGCATATTGGTGGTGTTCCTTTTTTTTTTGTTTATTAGTTTAAATGTATATTTCTTATGGCTTATTAGTTTCTTAGCTGTTAGGGGTGAGACCCATTTTTTGTTTATTCTGAACCTTAGAGTACAGTCTGAGAGTGGGGCTTAGTACTACCGTAGCATAAATAATAATTACATAGTCCAGTAAGTTTCTGCAGTGGTTCTACGGAAACAAATGCTTTCATGACCTCTTCACTAAGTAGCTGGGATGTGTGCTGGGCTAGTAATAGGAATAGTTGATGATAATTTTAATTGTCTTTTAAGAAAGCACAGCCATTGGGGGAATACTGCTAACATGTAATGAAACTTTAAGAAAAATAGTAATAATAATTTTCTACAAGCAGCAGCACAAGCTCCAGGCTACGCCATGTGGGGTTTTTTTCCAAAAGAAGTATTTATTTCTAATCAAATCTTGCTATTAAATCTTTAATGCTTTTAAATCTTTAACGATCTTTCTTGCTTTCTATTGTGTATGTTACATTTTGGTTTTGCATTTCTCAATTTTACTGTGCGATACACCTTCTGCAGTACAGTGCTGCAGTGTTTGAAATTATTTCAACTTCAGGGGGAAAATATTCTTGGAGTCCTCCTATCTTTCCACTTGGTGTCTATGTTTTTAAATGGCTGTGCAGTAGCAGACTGTTCTGCTGGCATGAAAGGTTTGATAGTGATTCAGAAACAGTAACAGACTGAAATAGCCAAAAGTGAGAACACAGTTTTAAGGTCACTGTAATGCTGCAAAGCTAGAGCAGAAGGAGAAATCTGAGGAATTTCCAATTTGAAATTATTAAAAAAATATTGGAGGTCATTTTTTTGTCACATGTCTAATCTTGGTAGGTAGAGGGCATGTTTTCCATAGCCTAGGGAGCATGATTCCGTACTGCAAGAAAGATCCTTATAAGGCTGTTTCAGATACAGGGAACACAGTATGACCTGATCTTTGTATACTTACATGCCAAACCATCACAGCACAGATCAAAAAAGGAACAGTATTCACTTCAGGGCTACCCATGGTCCTGGTGCACCACACTTCTCTGACATCTGTGATGACCTGGAAAGAAACTGTGGGAACAAAAGAAATAGCAGCACTGCAGCAGGAGAGAGCTGTTGGGAAGTGGTGATAACCTCTGAATTGTCTTCCAGTAAATCTCCACTTGGCTGCGAGTAGGAGGATTTCATTTAAAACTAGATATACTGACAGCTGCTTTTATATAGGAGAGCATCTTTTTTTTGCAAAGAACACCTTTTCAAGTAATTTTCACTTCGCTTTTGAGTACAGCACACCATGGCAGGAGAATGAGATGGTACTTAAGAGTACAAAATACTTGTAGAATTGGACATGGTATGTCTGCTGTTGTTGTTGCAAAACCCTGCCTGAACTCATGCTGTTGTCTAATTTGCTTTACAAGAAGCTGAAGGAATATTCAAATAATTCTTAATACTGTTTTTTTCTGTTTGCCAGGGTGCTTACCTGGCCCATTCTTGGTTAAAAAGGCCTGAACAACAGCAGCTGTTAAAATAGGAACATGGGCTCAAGCATCCAAAACTGACTGAGAGTGCATAAGCTACAGCTGCTCTTATTAAAGGGGATGATGACAATCAGCTGGATTTGATAGTAACCAAGGGGTTACAGAGTGAATTTTGAAACAAGGGAAGTGCCAATTTGAAAAAAAAACCAGACAGAACTGGTATAAAGCAGTAGGGAGAACAGTGGCAACAGAGTAAGGCAGTCAAAACCAGAGGATTTGTATTTGACACTGTTACCAAAAACCTCTGCCTGGGCTAGGTGGAGCATCCTTCCTATCTGACTCTGCTAGCAGTCTGCATCCAGCTTGGGCGGTGACAGTGCAGGTGTGGGAGGCAGGCAGTCAGACCTCGGTCTTTGTATGTGACCTTGGGTGGTGTTTTCTCCTGTGTGCATTACCGGGTTGTGAGGCTCAGCATAGGCTAACGTTAAGCACTCACATCTCCTACAAAAGATATATGTGATGTGGTAGTTGTAGATATGTGATATGTAATGCTATTATGATTTAGACAAGTTGTCTGTCAATGGAGAGACAACTATTGACAATGAGAAGATAATGTCACTATTAATGTAGTGGGATAGGGGCCTTTTGTGAAGATATTTGGGCAAAAGAGTGACTGCTTATAGAATTTCTGCAAGCTGTAAGGATATCATTAAACTCAAGTGTGATAGCAAGCATGCTGTTAAAACATGCTGAAATTATACTGGTCAGAGATGCTGTTTCTGCAGTGATTAATTAAGCTCCTATTACTAGTCATCGCTAGTTCCCTACTGGAATCCATTGACTTCTTCAGATCTGTCTTTCTAACACAGAATGGCTTCCAACAATGTTGTCAAAATTTGAACAAACACCCTGAATTTTGATATTAAGTCCCTACATTGCATAGGGAATGAATAAAGCCTTGAGTAACTTGGTCTGACCTCATAAGTGACTCTACTTTGTGTGGGAGTTCTGGACGAGAAAACTTCCTGAGGTCTCTTGCAACCTGAACTTTCCTATGATCTTGTATCTTGATGTGCAATTTTGCTAGTACAGGGCGTATGTGGTGATACTTTGGCTGTCTGGAGTGTGGTCGCACCAGCTCTCAAAGCAACAGCTCTAAAATAGGTAAATCCAGCTGCCTTCGCTTGCATAACTACTTAGTTGTTTCTACCTTTCCTATTAGTAGGAGGTAAGAGTACTTTAGAGATGACTTTTTCTGCTTGCCTTAGAGGCCTCGAGGCATGGTTTGCACTTTGTTATGTTAGAGGCTAGAGATGAGCCGGTCATGCATGATGAAAGATATTAATTTTGAATCTATTGATGGGCTATGGAAGAGGTAAGGGAGGGAAGACAGATTAAATTGCTGATTTTACTTCCATTTGGTTAGGGTAAGTTTATTCAATGACTTAAGAAGATCACAAGCACAAGACTGGAAAAGACTGAGTCTGTTGCCCTGCATTGTGCTCAAAGACAGTTTCTTTGCATAGGTCCACAGTATGCCTGCACAAAGATTACTTCAAAGCCTCACTACTTAGGTGAACCTTAAAATTTTCAGCTTAAATTTAGTCACGAGAAGTCTATATCTATCTCCTTTTTTGTGTTGATGTTATCTTTTAGCTTAGTTTTAACATTGCATGTGTTGGTTGAAAGTAGCCAGGAAATTTATTGCACATTTTCAATTAATTTCCAGTTTTGTTTTAGTTGTAGCTGAAAGTATCTTTATATTTCAAACCCATAATGATTTGGCAAATATTTTAATAACCTAAAAGCAGTTTGATAAAACCTAAACCACTCTGAGCTTTATGACATCAGAAGATATACCACTTAAAATAGGAGAAATTATAGAACTCATGCCTGCAGCATAGATTTTTCCAGCTAATTGGTTTGAGCCATGGGCTCTGGGTTTTGGACAAGTGGGACTGTCCTGGTGCAGTGAGAGAACTGCTATCTGCACCAGCACATGGTTCTCTAGCCCAAACTGTAAGGTATTAAAGCTTTGGGCAGCCAAGTTCCATGAGGAGCTGCTTCTTTGAACTCAAGTTAGGCAGGTGCAAAAAAAAAAATCTTTTTACTGATTGACTATGCACCAGTAACCTCAAAATGCATGCAGACCAGATTTCACAGAGTCATGGAGCTGAGTTAAGAGTTCATTCTCCACACGAGTTGCTTGGCAAGAGAAAGGGGGAGGGAAAGAAAGAGGTGTTACGCTCTTTGGAAAAGTTCTTGTAGGTGACACAGCTCAATGCCAGTTTTCACTAATACCACTCCTTAGATTTGGTATCTGAAAACACAGCTCAGGTTAAAGAAAAAAGAGGGATTGACTATCCTAGCTGTGCATGTAAGTGCTTGGCACCAAGGGCACAGGGGCTCTGGAGGAGGCAGCTTTGCTGAAATTGCCAGTCCCCTGCTCTGAGGAACCACTGCGGTGTGCCAGGCTTGGTCTTCACACCTTTTCCCCTTTTTTTTCTCTTTACGCTGCAGGATGTTTGGCTAAATGGGAATGGCACGAGGGAGCCCAGCTGTGGAAGTGAAAGAGCCCATAACTGACCGAATGATCTGAGTTCAATTTTTCCTGGCATTTTCAGTTTCATTTTGCTTTCTTTGCAGCTTAGCCAATGTTCTGTCTTGGACTATATTTTTGTTGGGTGATTGTGTTTACATTTTATCCACATCTTAATAATTTTTTTTGAAAAATCTACATTTTTAAAATGTATTTCCGTT
>NW_009698444.1:1836-15140 GCF_000703405.1 Apaloderma vittatum | reverse complement strand
CCCCCACTGCCGCCACCAAAATCCAGCCAGGTCAACCCAATACATGGCCCAACCCTTTTCATTGAATGACTCTTCTAAACCAGTAATGAGTTTCCTGTCTTCTTTGGTGTATTGGGGGTTACCTTCAAAAGATATCCGCCCATCAGGAACCAAGGCTCCCTCAATTTTTACCTTTTGCTTTGCCACTTGTTTTGCCTCTCCGTCCGCCAGCTCGTTTCCCTTTTCTAATTCAGGATTCACTTTTTGGTGTGCCTTTATATGCATTATAGCTATCTTCTGAGGAAGTTGTAGAGCTTTGAGTAGTTTCAAAAGCTCTTCTGAATATCTGATGTTTTTTCCTTGTGAGGTTAATAATCCTCGTTCTTTCCAGATTGGTCCACGTGCATGTACCACTCTGAAGGCATATTTGGAGTCCATATAAATGTTAACAGACTTTCCCTCAGCTAATTCCAAGGCTCTTGTTAGAGCAATTATTT
This sequence comes from Apaloderma vittatum, assembly GCF_000703405.1. Taxonomy (NCBI): domain Eukaryota; kingdom Metazoa; phylum Chordata; class Aves; order Trogoniformes; family Trogonidae; genus Apaloderma; species Apaloderma vittatum. The sequence goes on along the minus strand of NW_009698444.1, from coordinate 14,664 downwards.
CTCCCTTCTGCGCAGAGGTGCTACAGGGCAGAGGTCCTGATTCAATGACTTTCTTGCTTGTAGTGATAGCGTATCCAGATCGACGTACACCATTCTGCATGTAGCTACTCCCATTAGTGAACGAGTTCTCAGCACCTTCTGTGGGGTTGTCTTTCAGGTCTGAACGGCTTGAGTAAACTGCTTCGATGGTCTCCACACAGTCGTGGATCACTGGTTCCCCTGTGTGGCCACTGAGGAAGGAAGCTGGGTTGATAATCTTAGTCATGACTATTTCTATATCATCTTGTTCTACTAGAATGGCTTGATACTTCAGGAGCTGCTGTGGGGAGAGCCAATGTCCCCCTTCGGCTTCTAAAACCGCAGATACAGTGTGTGAAACTAGCACAGTTATCTTTTGCCCTAGAGTAAACTTCCGCACTTCCTGGATGTTTAGAATGACGGCGGCTACAGCTCACAGGCATCCTGGTCACCCTTTTGCAGTTACATCTAACTGCTTGGAGAAGTAAGCCACTGCTTGTCGGTAGGGGCCTAGATCTTGGGCTAGTATTCCCAATGTGATTCCTTGCCTATCATGTGAGAACAGGAAAAATGGCTTGCTCAAGTCTGGAAGCCCCAAGGCTGGAGCTGACATGAGAGCTTTCTCAACTGCTCGAAGGCCTCGGTGGCCTCAGGATTCCACTGTAGGTACATTTCATCAGTTGTCAACGCATACAGTGGTTTTACCAGGAGCCCATAGTTAAAGATCCGCAGTCTGCACCACCCTGTCATTCCCAGGAAGGTCCGTAGCTCTTTTACTGTCTCTGGTTTTGGAGTCTGGCATATGGCTTCCTTTCGGGCTTGTCCCAGAACTCATTGCCCTGCACTGATCTCATACGCAAGGTATGCCACTTGTCGTTGCACCATCCGGGCCTTCTGGGACACCCAATACCCCTGGAGCCCGAGAAAGTTTAAAGCAGCTATCAAAAGGTCGTCTACATATTTCAGTAGTTTTCCTTCATCTGTTGGAGGTGTCCATGCCTCAAGGTCCTTTACGAGCTGGTTTCCAAATATAGTAGGACTGTTCTTAAACCCTTGCGGCAACATCGTCCAAGTGAGTTGGGTTTTACGCCCACTCTTAGGATTTTCCCATTCAAAGGCAAATATTTTCTGACTGGCTTCTTGGAGGGGGAGGCAAAAGAAGGCATCTTTGAGATCTAAAACAGTGAACCAAGATAATTCAGGTGTTAATGCTACCAAGAGTGTATAAGGGTTAGCAACTACTGGGTATAGATCTTCAGTGATCTTGTTTATAGCTCTTAAGTCTTGGACTATCCGATACGACCCGTCTGGTTTCCAGACAGGTAGTATGGGAGTGTTAAAAATCAGACTCACATTCTTTTACTAGTCCTAATTCCAGGAACTTTTCTATTGTTGGTCTGATTCCTTCTCCATTATCCTAAGGGGTACTGCTTAATCCTTACCAGTTGCCATCCTTCCTTAAGCTTTACCTCAATAGGGATGGCATTTTTAGCTCTGCCTGGCACTTCAGTAGTCCACACTCCTGGGTACACTTGATCCAAGACTTCTTTAATTGCTTGTCCTTCTGTGGGAACACTCATTAAATACAGACCCATTATTTGCATGTAGTTGTGATCTTTTACCTCTGGAGTAATTTCCCCTCCCTTAAACGTAATTACTGCTCCCAATTGTTCTAGTAGATCTCTCCCTAGAAGAGATTTAGGAGAATTAGGCAAGTACAGGAATTTATGGATCCCAGTTTGTATTTGAGAGGTTTACAAAAACACGCCTTTTTGCTTTGGCCAGTCGCTCCCTTTACAAATATATATTCATGATCCAAAGGTATTAAAGCCTGATTTAAAACCGAGTACGTTGCTCCTGTGTCTACTAAAAATTCTAATTCCTCTTGCTCCATCCCTAGCTTTATAGCAACCAGTGGGTCCGCTACAGTAGATTCCCCATGTCCTTGTCAATCCTTGCTATCATCCAACATCAACATCTATCATGTCAACACTTGCTATCATCCTTCTATTCCCTCGCTGATTTCCTCTTCCTCTTCATTCCTCTCTACTACTTCCTTCCTGCCCTTCCGGACAATCTGCCTTCCGATGACCCTTCTGTTTACAGATCGTGCACTGATCTCAGGCCAACTTTGAAGGCCCTTTCCTAGGTAACCGTGTCTCCCTTTCCATCACTGCCACAATCCTTTTTTGTGCCTTTTTGCATCCCTCTTCTCTATTGCTATACACTCTCCATGCCTCATCCAACAACATTTCCAAATTCCTGCTATCTGCTGAGCGTAATTTCTGTAATTTGCGCCTGATGTCTCCAGTTGATTGTCCTATAAATAAAGAGACTAACTGCTGTATCCCCACTTCAGACCCGGGATCCAGCGGTGTGCTTTTACGCATTACTTCTCGTAAATGATCCAAAAACTCAGTTGATGATTCTGAAGGTTTTTGTTTGACTTCATATAAGGCAGACTAATTAATAGTTTTAGGGATAGCCCTCTCCATCCCCTTTGCAATCCACTCCTGATATGCTTTTAGCCTTTCTAAATGGGCATCTCTGTCAGGATCCCATCTTGGCTCTTGGAGAGGAAAATATTCTTTAACATACCCTTCTACTCTTTTATAGTGGTCCTCAGCCAAATCACTGGCTACTTTTAAAACCAATTGTTTTTCTGTTTCAGTTAAATGCTCCAACAACAGCTGTATGTCTTGCCAATCTGGATTATGTTGTTTAACAATAAACTGAAAGCGTTTAGCGACACTCACTGGATTGCTTCGGTATTCCCCGGCTACTCGCTTCCATGCTTCTAAGTCAGTGGTAACGAAGGGAACCCTCGGTAACATTCCTCCTCTGTCTACTCCCACTGCCTCTCTTAAAGGTGCCTGTATTACAGTGGGGATAGTTTTGCTCCTAATACGGGAGGCAACAGGACTACGGGGCTCCAGGGGTGGTGGAGGAAAAGGAGGGTCAATATTATTCGATTCCTCGTCCAATTCTTCGGTTTGGGGGAGAGGCCTGTACAGATCATTCAGTTCTGGCTTTGGCATTTGGTGAATCTTATCAGCCCTAGTGCATCTCTGCCCTATGTTGCAGGCTGAACAGCATTTTATATTCCCTTTGCTCTAGGGCTAGCGCCATTGGATCCTGTGGTGGTATTATTCCACAGTCCCTTTGCCATTTTGGGTGACTGCGGAGGGTTAAGAACATATCTGCGTATGAGACCTCATCCCATTTTCCCTCCCGCCTTAGGAATAACATTAGCTGTAAGATTGTATTATAGTCAATTGTTCTATTAAGTGGCCATTTAGCCCCATCTTCAAGCTTATAAAGCGGGCACCATTGATTACAATATTTTATAAGGGTTCTCTTATTCTCTGTTCCCCCCCTTCCATTAAGATCCTTCCAGTGTGCTAAGACATATCCTAAGGGGCTTTTTGTGGAGATCTTGGCCTGAGTGTTACCCATCGTGTTTACTGGTTCGCTATATTTCCTAAATTTCCACACTGCACTCTTAATAACTCGCCCTCTCCCCCAAGATGATCCCAATCCCTCCAGAACTCACAGCGAGCACAGAAATAGTCACCCCACTGTTCTACATATACCAGATTATTACAAAAATAACACTTAAAAGTATACAGAGGGTTACAAGAGTAATTACCCCACCCATGAATAGGACAGTGCCACTGTACAAATACTGAGAGATCTCTAGTTGACATATGCTTTGTTCATTCCCGGTCACTCCCCTCGCGGAGAAGGTGGAACCGCGGGGCAGAATTCTGCACTTGCATCGCAGTCAAACTGCGTCTCACTCAAGTCACACATACACACTATATCGGTTTCTATATTGGAATGAATGGACATTTACACTTACAACAAAGTACCAGACAAACAAATATTACACCAGATGTTATCCCTCGAGCAGCTGCTATCAAAATCCAGTTAGTCATATGACAAGATAAAAGAGTCCGCTTATCCTTCTCCTGCTTCTTACACAGTCATTAGCAGGTCCGTCCTGGCTCCTGTCTGGGATGCAGCGGCAATCTTTAGGGCTACTCGATCTACCGCTACTCCAGCTACCCTCAGGATCGCTAGCGGCCACCTCCTGTGGTCAATAGCCCCCCCTCTCAGCACATACCAAGGTACCCTTTTCCCCACGGAGACTTTGCCGTATGCCAGACGTCTCTGCGCAAATTACCGGCGGCTTGAGCCAAGCGTTACGACTTACTGGCCTTTCCTTTTTCAGAAAAACATACTGTTTAGTTCCACATCTATTATAGATGGTCGTTGTCTGCCACAGCAGTGAGCAGCTGAGTGCGAAGTTCCTCTCAGAGCTGAACTCGGGGCGCCTAGGATGTTCGTTCCTCAGTCAGTCCTGCAGTCAAGCAAGACTTCGTCCCATCTAGGGTGCCAAACTGACATGCGGAAAAAGACTCTATAACCTGGGAGATTATAAAGTGGGTATGCTTTAATCAGCGCTGGGTGCACGGAGGAATATTTTCCTCCGAAAAACATGCACACCTGAACAATGCAGTTACCTTGATTACATGCAGTGAAAGTTACATATTCATTAGACAACTATACATATTCATGAGCTATCTCAAAAAAGGCACTCAGTTCCGGTGGTTGGCTGCCCCTCCTCCTGACGCTTGCGCAGTGTCTCCTGGTGGTCTTGGGCAGGGCTCTTCAAGAATGAAGGCTGTATGTCTTCCTCACAATGAACTTTTTATCTTAGTCCCAAAACTAGTTGTTCTCAGCACATTTCATAAGGTATCTTGTCCTCGAATTCCACAAGGTGCTTCGTCATGAGATTGTCCTTGTTAGACACCCTTATCAGTAGTGTTCTTGTAAATTATTTTTGTTTTATGTTCTTTTACACCACCTCCATCCTGTAGGCCTTTGGCTAATTGCTGCCTAATGACCTTGAGGGGTTGGGATGCTTCTTCTGCTATCAGTTCTCCTTCACAGCTCTCAGGATGCTACTCCCCCCCATCACTGGGCTGGCTTGCTTGCGATATCCTTGACAGAAGGCACACAACGCAAGCTGCGTGATTTTGGAGCCGAGCCCTGCAAAAGAGCGAACAATTGAGTTTTGCTCCAAGAACAAAGGTGGCAGTAAGATAAATTTGAGCTGCTCTGTGTCCACTTGTGACAGCCTCGCCACAGAACCTTGAACCGTAGGCCCCTGGGCTCGCTCACATGAGATATCCTTGATGGAAGGCACAAAACACAAGCTGTGTGACTTTGGAACCGAGACGCCCAAAAGAGTGAACGACTGAGTTTTACTCCAAGAGTGAAGGTGGCGGCAAGACAAACTGGTGCTGTTCTGCATCCACCCGTGTCGACCTCTCCACAGAACCTTGAACCATAGGGCTCCGGCCTCGCTCACCCGAGATATTGTCGTTGGAAGTCACACAACACAAGCTGTGTGATTTTGGAGACGAGCACTCTGGAAGAGCAAACGCTTGAGTTTTGCTCCAAGAGTGAAGGTGGCAGAAAGAAAAACAGGTGCTGCTCTGCATCAACTTCTGATGACCTCGCCACAGAACCTTGGACTGTAGGGGTCCAGGCTCGCTTGCTCGAGATATCCTCGAAGGAAATCAGGCAACACAAGCTGTGTGATTTTGGAGATGAGCACCCTGGAAGAGCAAATGATTGAGTTTTGCTGCAAGAGCGAAGGTGGCAGCAAGACAACCTGGTACTGCTCTGCATCCACTTGTGACGGCCTCAAAACAGAACCTTGAGCTGTAGGGATCTGGGTTCGCTCACCCGAGATATCCTCGACGGAAGGAACACAACGAAAGCTGCATGATTTTTGAGCCAAACCCGCAGGAAGAGTGAATGATTGAGTTTTGCTCCAAGAGCAAAGGTGGCAGCAAGACAAACTAGTCCTGGTCTGCATCCACCCGTGATGGCCTAGAAACAGAACCTTGAACCGTAGGTCTCGGGCTCTCTCGCTTGAGATAATCTTGACAGAAAGAAGACAACGCAACCTGCGTGATTTTGGAGCCCAGCCCTGGAAAAGAGTGAACGATTGTGATTTGGTTCAAGAGCAAAGGTGGCAGCAAGACAAATTTGCGTTGCTCTGCATCATCCACTTGTGATGGACTCGAAACAGAACCTTGAACTGTAGGGCTCTGGGCTCGCTTGGCCGAGATATCCTCGTTGGAAATCAAACCTTGAACCGTATGGCTTGCCCGAGATATCCTTGATGGAAGGTACACAACGAAAGCTGCATGATTTTGAAGTTGAACCCCCTGGAAGAGCGAACGATTCAGATTTCCTCCAAGAGCAAAGGTGACAGCAAGACAATCTGGTGCTGCTCTGCGTCCACGTGTGACGGTGTCGAAACAGAACCTTTAACAGTATGGCTCTGGGTTCACTTGGCTGAGATACCCTCGACGGAATCCACTCAACGCAAGCTGTGTGATTTTGAAGCTGAAAGCCCTAAAAGAGGAAATGATTGATCTCTACTCCAAGAGTAAAGGTGGCAGCAAGACAACCTGGTGCAGCTCTGCATCCACCTGTGACAGCCTCTCTGCAGAACCTTGAAACGTAGGGCTCCGGGCTCACTCGCCCCAAATATTCTCAATGGAAACCAGGTAAAGTAAGCTGTCTTGTTTTGGAACCGAGCCCTCCGGAAGAGTGAAAGAGTGAGTTTTGGTCCAAGAGCAAAGGTGACAGCAGGACAACTGTAAGAGACTGTGTTTAAATGTTTGTCTCAACGTTGCTGGAATTGCCTGCAAAGAAAAGACTGTGTTGAAATTGCCCGGGAAGAAACTTCAAGGCTGCTGTTTGCAAGCTTGGACTACTGATAAGTCCCAAACAACAACTTCAGGGCCCAGCCCAGATAAGCCACAGGAATTTAAGGGTCCAGCCCAGATAAGCCACGGGCTTCAAGTCCTAAAGAACAATTTCCGGGCCCGGCTAAACTGCCGACACAGCAGTTATCTTCCAAGCCCACTGGTGTGCAAGCCCACCTGTGTAACTGCTGATAGGGTGGCTGCCCTGCAAGGCAAAAATGGGCTCTCTGGACACCTACGCATGTGCTAAACAGCGGAGAATGGGCAAAGCGGCTCTTGGAACACTATATAATGCCACTGTGAACAGCTATTCTTTGGAGATCTTCCCCACCAAATCAAAACAGGCAGACCTGCAAGATGTCGCTGGATCTGTAGTGGTAGCTATATTTCTTGCTATCTTGAACTTTTACTGCTTTGCTTTTCCTTTTCCTTATCTTTCTTCCCTATCACTCTCCAGTGTTTGTTAGTCAATAAAGGGTTTTGCTTTTGTGACATCTGACACCGTTTGTGTCTTAAATTCACCTTTGTGATCAAAACGAATCACCTTGACTCTAACCTCTAACAGGAGCAAGCAGGTCAAGACAACAACCTGGAGCTGTTCTGCATCCACCCATGACAGTCTCGAAACAGACCATTAAAGCGTATGGATCCAGGTTCGCTCACTAGAGATATCCTCGACAGAAGCCACATAACGCAAGCTATGTGACTTTTGAGCCGAGCCCTCCGGAAGAGCAAACGACTGAGTTTTGCTACAAGAGCAAAGGTGGCAGCAAGACAAACTGGTGCTGCTCTGTATCCACCCATGATGGCCTTGAAACAGAACCTTGAAGTGTAGGCTGCGATGCTCGCTCGAGATATCCTTGCCGGAAGCACACAACGCAAGCTGTGTGATTTTGGAGCCGAGCCCCCCCGGAAGAGAGAATGATTGAGTTTTGCTCTAACAGTGAAACTGGCAGCAAGACAACCTGGTGCTGCTCTGCATCCACTTGTGACAATCTCGAAAAACAGCCTTGAACCGTAGGACTCCAGTCTCGCTCGGTTGACATATCCTTAACGGAAGCCATTCAATGCATGCTGCGTTATTTTGGAGCCGAGCCCCCTTAGCGAACGATTGAGGCTTGGTCCATAAGCAAAGGTGGCAGCAAGACAACCCGGTGTTCCTCTGAATCCACCTGTGATGACCTCGAAACAGAACATTGAAGCATATGGCTCCAGGCTGGCTCGCTCAACATATCCTCGACAGAAGATAACGCAACACAAGCTGCGGGATTTTGGAGTCGAGCCCTCCGAAAGATAGAACAATTGAGTTTTGCCCTAAGAGTGAAAAAGGCAGCAAGAAAAACTGGTTCTGCTCTGAAACCACCCATGCCAAGCTCTACAAAGAACCTTGAAATGTAGGGCTCCAGGCTCGCTCGCCCAAGATATCCTCAGTGGAAGCCATGCAACGCAAGCCGCGTGATTTTAGAGCTTAAAGTCCTAAAAGAGAGAACGATTGATTTTTACTCCAAGAGCGAAGGTGGCAGCAAGACAAACTTGTGTTGCTCTGCATCCACTTGTGACGGCCTCAAAACAGAATCTTGAACCGTAGGGCTCTGGGCTCGCTTGCCCGAGTTATCCTCGACGGAAGCACACAATATAAGCTGTGTGATTTTGGAGCCAAGCCCCCTGGAAGACGGAATGACTGATTTTTTTCCCAAGAGTGAAGGTGGCAGCAGGAAAAACCTCAAAACAGAACCTTGAACTGTAGGGCTCTGAGCTCGCTCACCCGAGACATCCATGAGGGAATCCATGCAACACAAACTATGCAATTTAGAAGCCGATTCCCCTGAGGAGCGAATGATTGAGTTTTGCTCCAAGAGCGAAGGTGACAGCAAGACAAACTGTTTCTGCTCTGAATCCACCTGTGACGACCTTGCCACAGAACCCTGAACCGCAGAGCTCCAGGCTCACTCGCCCGAGATATCGTTGACGGAAACCACGCAACATAATCTGTGTGATTTTTGAGCCGAGCCCTCTGGAAGAGTGAAAGATAGAGAAAAAATGGATTCTTTAGCTCATCCGGAGGGCTTAGCTCCAGAATCACACCGGTTGTGTTTTGTGACTTCTGTCAAGGATATCTCAGGCAAGTGAGTCTTGACCTCTACAGTTCAAGGTTAATTGGTGAGGCCATCACGGGTGGATGCAGAGTAGCATCAGTTTCTTTTGATGCTACATTATCTCTTGGAGCAAAATTCAATCTTTCACTCTTCTGTGGAGCTTGGCTCCAAAATCATGTAGCTTGCATGGTTTCCATCCACAATATCTCGGGCGACTGAGCCCGGAGGTCTACGGTTCAAGGTTCTGTGGCAAGGTCGTCACATGTGGAGACAGAGGAGCTCCAGTTTGTTTTGCTGACACCTTAGCTCTTGGAACAAATCTCAATCGTTCTCACTTCCAGGGCGCTCAGCTCCAAAATCACACAGCTTGCGTTGTGTGGCTTCTGTCGAGGATTATCTTGGGCAAGCAAGCCCGGAGCACTATGCTTCAAGGTTGTGTGGCGAGGCCACAACGGGTGGATGCAGAGCAGCACCAGTTTGTCTTGCTGCCACCTTCGTTCTTGGAGCAAAACTCAATGGTTCTCTCTTCTAGGGTGCTCAGTTCCAAATTCACGCAGCTTGCATTGTGTGGTTTCTGTTGAGCATACCTCAGACGAGTGAGCCCTGAGCTCTAAAGTTCAAGGTTCTGAGGTGAGATCATCACGACTTGATGCAGAGCAGCACCAGTTTTTCTTGCTGTCACCTTCGCTCTTGAAGCAAAACTCAATAGTTCACTCTTGTGGGGCACTTGGCTTTAAAATCACAGCTTCCCTTTAGTGGATTCCGTCGAGGATATCTCAGACGAGTAATCTTTGACTTATACAGTTCAAGGTTGAGGAGTAAGGCCGTTAGGAGTGAAGGCAGACCAGCACAGTTTTTCTTGCTGCCACCTTCACTCTTAGAGGAAATCTCAATCGTTCTCTCTTCCAGGAGGCTCAGCTCCAAAATCACACAGCTTGCGTTGCGTGGCTTCCGTCCAGGATATATTCGGCAAAGGAGTACGGAGCCCTACGGTTCAAGGTTCTGTGGCGAGGCTGTCACAGGTGGATGCAGAGCAGCACCAGTTTGTCTTTCTGCCACCTTCGCACTTGGAGCAAAACTCAATCGCTCGCTCTACAAGGGGAGCTTGGCTCCAAAATCACACGCTTTCCCTGGTTTCCGTGGAGGATGCCTAGGGCGAATGAGCCCTGAGCTCTAAAGTTCAAGGTTCATTGGCAAGGCCATCACGGGTGGAGGCAGAGGAGCACTAGTTTGTTTTGTTGACACTTTAGCTCTTGGAGCAAAAGTTAATCGTTCCTTCTTCCGGGGAGCTCAGCTCCAAAATCACACAGCTTGCATTGTGTGGCTTCTGTCGAGGATAGCTCGGGTGAGAGAGCTCGGAGCCCTACAATTCAAGGTTGTGTGGTGAGGCCATCACAGCTGGATGCAGCGCAGCACAAGTTTTGTTTTTCTGCCACCTTCGCTCTTGGAGCAAAACTCACTCGTTTGCTCTTCCGGGGTGCTCGGCTCCAAAATCATGCAGCTTGCGTTCTGTGCATTCCGCTGAGGATATCTCGAGAGAGCAAGCCCGGAGTACGAGGTTCAAGGTTCTGTGTCGGGGCCATCACAGGTGGATGCAGAGCAGCACGAGTTTGTCTTGCTAACACCTTCGCTCTTGGAGCAAAACTCAATTGTTCGCTCTTCACAGAGTCTCGGCTCTAAAATCATCCAGCTTGCGTTGCATGGATTCCATTGAGGATATCTTCAGCAAATGAGCCCAGAGCCCTACGGTTTAAGGTTCTGTGGTGAGGCTGTCATGGATGGATGAAGAGCAGCACCAGTTTGTTTTGCTGACACCTTCATTCTTGGAGCAAAATTCAATCATTCGCACTTCGGGAGGGCTCAGCTCCGATATCACACAGCTTGCGTTGTGTGGCTTCTGTTGAGGATATCTCGGGCAAGAGAGCCTTAGCTCTACAGTTCAAAGTTCGCTGGCGAGGCTGTCATGGGTGGATGCAGATCAGCACCAGTTTGTCTTCACGGCACCTTGGCTCTTGGAGCAGAACGTGATCGTTCGCTCTTCTGATGTGCTCTGCTCAAAATCATGCAGCTTGAGTTATGTCGTTTCCATCCAGGCTATCTCGGGTGAGCGAGCACGGAGCCCTATGGTTCAAGGTTCTATGGTGAGGCCGTCATGAGTTGATGCAGAGCAGCACCAGTTTGTCTTGCTGGCACCTTCACTCTTGGAGCAAAACTCTATCATAGAATCATAGAACAATTCAGGCTGGAAAATCCCTTGGGATCATCGCTCGGTCCCCATGTGTTGCCAAGTCTAGTTGAGAGGTGGCGTCCCTGCCCAAAACAAGGAGGTTGGACTCGATGACGTCTAAGGACCCTTCCAACCTATGCCATTCTGTGATTCTGGGTTCTACCATTAACCCTACACTAGATGTTCACTCCTAAACCATATCATCCAACACCACATCTAAGCGACACTTAAACACATTCAGGGATGGCGACTCAACCACCTCCCTAGGCAGTCTGTTCCAGTGTCTGACCACTCTTTCTGTGAAGAATTTCTTCCTAATGTCCAGCCTAAACTTGCCCTGTTGCAACTTGAAAACATTCTCCCTAGTTCTGTCCCTAATGACCTGTGAGAAGCGACCAGCACCAACCTCTCTACAATATCCTTTCAAGTAATTGTAGAGCATGATGAGGTCCCTCCTCAGCCTCCTCTTCGTCAAACTGAACAGTACCGGCTCCGTCTGTTCTCCAGCCCTTCACCAGCTTCGTTGCCCTCCTCTGCCCTCGCTCCAACACCTCCATATCTCTCCTATACTGAGGTGCCTAACAACCATTTTCTAACCCTAACCCCTACCTTAATACTGAATATTGAATACTATTGCATTTGAATTTCTGTTCCTCATCTAAAACTTAAAACTGTAAGTCTAATGTCAGCGAAAACTCTAAGTCTAACATCACTATAAACTTTAAGTCTAACATGACTGAAAACTTTACAGTCTAGCATCACCAAAACCTCTATACTCTACCATCACTGAAAACTTTACCATCAAACTAACATCACAGCTAACTTTAACGTCGCACATTGCTGCTACCTTTAAAGTCTAACATCGCCGCAAACTTTAAAGTCAACCTTTGTTTAATTTCTGGATATGCCGGGGTCCAAAGTACAACACTACCTCCAATCAAAGTTGTACAACACTACTTCAACTGGTAAAGTACAACACAGCCTGAAATTCAAGGTGTGTCTGATGCAGCCCGAAAGGGAAAATTTGGCGCGGCCTGCAATCAAAAGACCTGCTACGCTACCTCACGTCCGAGTCCCACACAGTCTGAAATCCCAAAGCATCCGAGGCAGCCTCGACTCCCCGTTCTGACGCAAACTTAAAATTGAAAAGCATATGACAGAGTCTGAAATCTAAAAGGTATAATCCTACCTGACACGCGAGTCTGTTGAAGCTCAAAACTCGAAGTGCGCCTGACACGGCCTGAAAACAAAATGGCATCGGACCCTGCTTCTGGACAGTGAGACGCATCTGATGAAGGGACAAAATCCTCAGAGACAGTCCAAACTCAAGCCTGAAAAACTCAAGGAAAGCGGAACGACACACTTAAAATAATAGTCAAGGAAACAGAGTATCTCATTTACCTTGCACTCCTACTCACCACATTTTAAACGCGGCACTCCCTGGGAACATCACTCCCGCAGGCCTCGTCAAAAATCCCCCCCCCTGCCAAAAGCCCCGGTCCCCACACGGTCTATATAAGAACATAGGCGATGACCATCACCTCGCAGACCGGCCAGGACCGAGGAAAAATAAACCCAGTCAGGGGGAAAAAAATTCCCCCAACTGGGCTTTTTTTATTCTAAGTTAAATCTAAACACCTGCAAAGGAAAATCCTGCAAGGAAAAACAACTCCCCACCACACACGTCAAATTAGAC
>NW_009698444.1:0-1793 GCF_000703405.1 Apaloderma vittatum | reverse complement strand
CGGCATTCCCCGGGAGTGATGCATCAACAACAAACTAGAACTACTGAACAACAAACCAGCTAGCAAGACTCTAGACTAGAGCATCAACCAAGTGTTGCACTTGACTACTGCATCTACATCAACAACATCAACCACAATATCTACACTTCAAATAAGCAGGCAACACACACACACACACATGCAGGCAAAACAAACCCACAAAGCAGGCAAAACACACACACACACACACAAGCAGGCAAAACTAAACCACAAATAAGGCTGCTGTTAGGGCAATTGACTTCTTCCGATGTTTCTTTCTAGTCACAGTGGCGACTTTTGCTGATCCAGACTGAGTGCAAAAGGACACAGTGATGCTCAATGACTTGCACAAATTCCTACAAAAATGGCACAATGCCAAGAGATTCATGGCCATTAACATCAGAATCAATAACAAGTCAATCTTTCAAGCAAAATAACTGCGTTCACAATCACAATCCTCAAAACCTAGTAGCAAACAAATGAGCATAATTTCCTAAGGTGAAATTGAAAGTACAGTTAGAAACAAAATTCATCACTGTGTTCTTAAGGTATTCAGGTATGCCGATCACCCAAAATATTGCAGAATACACCGACAGTAAAAAACCCAGCACAGTGACAAATCTCATCATGTAACCAGACCAGGAAAACCACAGAAAGGTATAATAAAACACACTTGTTTGGACAAAGTTTGGACAAAATTCTGACACAGAGTGAGGAACACATATTTAAAAGGACATGACATACCATTTCACTGACCAGTAACATGATGTGAGCTGTCTGGTTTTCTTCTCTAACCCTTCAGAACTTGCAAAGTTCTCAATTGCACCAGATAGAATTTAAACTATGCAGGCAATATATCAGAGCCCAGTTGTATCTAAATAGCTGGTAAAATATTCTGAGCCTGATTGGTGTTTGTTTTGATTCTTGCCCCACGTTGGGCACCAATGGATCTGTCGCAGGTTAAGGCTGGGCGGGCCACTAACACGGACAGACGCTCTCTAATACCCTCTTCCCATCCCCAAACGGGAAGGAAATAGGAATGAAGCAGAGAGACTTACAGGTTAGGAAAGAAAAAACTAGAACAGCTTTAGTGAAACAATAGAAACAACGGTGAAATGATAAAAGTAAAGAACTATATACAACTGTAGATAGTAGCCTGATATCAAACCCGACTCCCTCCCTCGATAGCAATCACCACTGGTGCTGCAGAGCAGGAGGCACTGCGGAAGCCCCAGGCTCAGCGGCAGCGGGAGCTGGACGCAGGGAGTTGGATTTGGAAACTCAGGATCGGGATCAAAAGCAGGAGGTCAGATGGAGTCCTGCCTGGACACCGGCGATTGCAGAAAAGGGCAAAGAAGAAGGGAGAAACTCTCATGAACACTCAATTTACACTAAATATGACGTATATGGGATGGAATACTCTCGTTGGTCACCTGTCCTGTCTATTACACCCTGGAGGTGCAACCTTTTACTTCCTTGTGACCCCTCTTAATACCCGGCACCCCCAGCGTGGCACACAAGAGCCAGCAGTGGCCTTGGTCACTATAGAAATAAGTATCAGCCTTTCTGCATCCCAGTCCCAGGCAGTGACTGTAAACATCAGGTGTTATCACTGCCAGTAGCAGACACTGTCTGCAAAAACATGCTGCTAACTTCAGAAAGTGCAGCCCTTTAGAAGAGACTGAACTGGAAAGGAAAAATCACTAAACAGAACTGGTTTTTTAGCTAAACCCAGGACATATGAAAAGCAGGCAAAACACAACCAGCACAAAGCA
>NW_009698443.1:16566-53121 GCF_000703405.1 Apaloderma vittatum | reverse complement strand
GCCCCGCTGCCCCACGTGGCTTCTCCGCGCACCATCGCCTTCCCCAAAAAGTCTGCCCCGAGCAGCTGTGTGCTTGGGCCCCACGCTTTGTAGGAGGATGCATCGTCTTTCCTGGGCTAAACTGGCTCCATAGTGGGTTTGGAGGGGCTGTATTGAAAGCAGAGTAGGAAGTATGGCCCCATCCCAAAGAAATTGAGCAAAAAAAATCCCCAAACGTCAGTTACGGACTCTCTGATTTCTGGCAGCGCAGCGAGCAGCATGCGATAAATGCAACGTGCGTTTGGCCTCTGTGCTGGAATGGGATTTCTCATGCCCTCCTGCAGGATTTGTGTTTGGGCAAGGTAAAATCCCCTTACAGCCCTGCAGTGGCCGATTTTGTGCAGAAATAGATGAGGACAACACGCGGTTGGGAAATTATCTGTCACGAGCAACTGGTGCTGAACGTGGCGTCTGCTGCAGTGCCTGGCTGTTTTCAGCACCAGTTGTCGGATGAGTTGTCTCCTGGCTGTGTGTGTGTACATACTGTCCTCAGAAAAACTGTTTGGTTTGGGGTTTTTGCTCACAAATGTATTTCAGGAGGTGTTGCCTTGCAGAGAAGTTCGGTCATGCTGTGGTGAATTCGGGCTGGCTATGTCTGCCATGGCACACAGACTGCGCTCCCGCTGCAGTTTTTATCGTGTCTCTGGTATTTTGAGGTCTGCAGTCTTGCCAGTGAAGTCCCATTTTCCATTCCTTCATTGATTGCAAAGCTACCCGATCCAGATTCCTCATTCTTTAAATACAGGACCATTTTCTGCTTTTCTCTCCTCCTTTCCTATTCAGTCTGTGTTGTACTCCCCTGGGAGTTCTTGTGCCATTGTAAAGATGTACACTGGGAGAGAATAGAATTTTTTGAAGAGCCTTTGGTTGGTGTATGAAGTTACAGTCAGGTGATCTTTTTATGTTTTCATTTTGAGGTTGTGAAGGGAGGTCTGCTTGTCTGTGCCGTCCAAAGGGAGATTGTGTCAGATGCCTTCACCCGCTGAGGATCGCAAGCATTCAAAAGTTGCAGCACATGGTCGTTACGGGAAGATATATTGTCTGTAAATGTCTTCATATGCAAACCGACCAAATTTTTGGTAGCTAACTCATGAATATATTAAGACAAATAACAGACTGGGCAGAAAATTGCACTTTCTTTGTGCAAGGTTAAAACTTACTTGTTCCCCGGATAAATTTCTAGGAACCTAGAAGCAAGTAGACAAGCACCTGGACTTTCCATCCAGGTTGTGGAGTGTAGGTATTAAGGAAATAGAGTCATTCAACTATGAAAGCTGCAGCAGGATTAGAAAATAGTTCTGCTGATGAGTTTCTTGCTTCAAGAAGGGCCTTATGAAGGATCTGGTTTTAGAGCTTTCCTGCCAGTCTCCAGTATGGTTTCTTCGGTGACAGAGAAAAGGGGCATGGGATGGCACACGCATTTTTTTGCTGTGAAGCTAACAGAGCATTGATTAGATGGATATTCTTACTGTTTTCTGTCACAGGGTTTACTGTGCAAGAGCATATTGTAGTTGACAAAGCCTTTGAGAACATGTTTCCAATAAGTAACTTTTTATCTGCAGGATCTGCTCCAAAAGAGGTGGGATGAGGTGCCTCTACTCCCATTTTGCTGATTGGAAAACGAATACAGAGTTAGAGTAGACTTGCCCATGGCAAGATCTGTTCAGTGTCAGGGTGGGTTTCTTGAGGCCAGGTCTCATTCTCACTTCACTTTTCCACTAAGTAACGTCTCCAACTTTATTTTGCTAGCAATTAGTAGTTTTCCTGAACCAGAATTTGTTCTCGAGTCTTTATCTTGAAATACAATAAAAGAGTTGCTAGTTCTACAAATCCGTGTCATTTCCATGTGTTTCTTCTTTAGACTTGACTCTTCCCCGCACCGTTGGCTACTAATTTGTTTATGCTTTGGGTTAAATTTTTGTTTGTCTCCTTTGCTGAGAAAGGTTAGTTCGTCATGCATTGCCTTCGGCAAGTTAGTTTTCTGTGACTCTGATTTTTGGAGATAGCTTTTCTGCTGTCTAGTGCCAAAACCACCACATCATGAACTAGGAACAATAAATTAAGTAAATCTGGTCCAAGGACTTAGCAAGTCGCACAAATCTTCTACAGACTAACAAGCGGCTTTGTTTCGTGGTTGTTCCAAACATACCCCTACCCAGTGAGTTGTTTTTTTCCAGGAGCCCTATGGTAGAAAAAAATGGCCTATTTGTGTGTACGCTCTAGAGGATACATTAATGAGTTGTCTCAAAGAGGGGAAGAGCAGTTTAGGAAGCAGTAGGGGAATTTGGGGCCCTGCGTTGGAATACAGTTGACTTATTATGTATCCAAAGCCCAACCATGTAGAATAGTCCCAGCTGTATTCTTTGCCGAGTTTGTATCTCCACATAAAATGCAATAGGCTGCATGGTTTCCAGTGAGAGGAGAAGTAACAAAAGTTACGTGTTTCCACTTGGGACTGTTACTGGTGTTGAACAGTTGAATTAATAATGTGTTGTTTGGTATTTGCCACCATGAAATACGGAATTTGAATTCCTAGACGTTAAGATAATCAAAATAAATCAGTCTTGAAAGAAAGAAAGAAGTAGTTGGAACAGGGAGTTTTATTCCCCCCGGGGTGCTGAGGAGAACAAAGTGGGTGGTAAGTGGAATTTAACTACAAATAGGTATTTTCTGCTATCAGGGTTGTAATCTGCAGACAGTTGGTATGCAAGACTGCTTCTTCCATGAGACAACGTGAATGCTTGTTAAACGTGGGAAACAACTACAGGGAAATCTTCCTGTAGCAAGATAGGTCAAGCTACATTTACCCTGAAACAGCCCTTGCTCCTTATTTGTAACAATTAATGCTTTTCAGGCTGCAGGTTGCTTGGGTAACTTGGACACTGTGTGTTATTTTACCTGCAAGATTAGACGGCTGATGCTTTTGGAATTGATAAATCATAAAATCAAGTGCTAAGGGAGAACAAACGCAAAGTCTACCTGGTAACCGCGTATTTTTGAACAGCAGAAGCTAAAGTTCATGAAACTGAGAATTTGTGTGAAAACCCAACGGTTATTTGAATTTCCCCAGATGTGATCTCATCTAAACCTGGTTTAGCCCTTCTATAGACGACGAAGAGACAGTTACTGGGTCCCTTCATCATGTATATTACAGTACCAGTATTGTACATGGCAAAGAATTAAACTAAACATGATATATGTTAGCTTCTCTCTTGAGAAGGCATCACAATGAGACATGCATTTGCACTGCACCTCTAACATGCTTGTATCTTTTTCTGCAGTTTTCTACAGTTCGTTTTGACCTTGAATTATAAAAAATACACAGTTTTAAACAGAATATTTAGGTAGCAAGCGTAGTTTTGAAATAAGCAGTTGTTTTTTATATATATGTATTGCAGGACCATCTTCACGTAGCACAAGCAGGTTCATGTAAAACTGTTTAATCCTGTCCCTTTTTCCCATTGAAGAGGTGGTGTCCAGGTAGTGACCTGACCAGTGATATGGAACAGAATCCAGTGCAAGTGGGTCAGATTCTCTTTAACAGCTGGCTGCCACTTGTGTTAACATTTCTTAAATTTGAACTGCTAAACCTGAACAAAAATCATTAAAAAAATCGCAGAGCACAACCTAATGCACAGTGTATGTTCTAGAGATGGCTCAAGGATGAAAAGTTTCAGATTGCCCTGTTAAAGATAACATGCACATTCCTTATTTCTACCTGTTAGTTTGCAAATTTCCTACGTCTGAGAGGTGTTTGAACTGTGGTGCAGTAAATTCCCTGTAGATAAGAGAGAGGAGGGATAGCGCTGCTTCGAGACCTGAGCTGGATCTTGCTGGGCTTTACACAAGTGCCTAAACTGTTATTTCTACCCATGTTTTTATGCGCAGCCCGCCATGCACCCCGTGTGCTACCTAACAGGTTATTCTGTAATTTACTTATATCTTGACTGCATAATTTGCTCCACAGGAGCTTGAGAACCTATGCCAGTCACATCACTCTTGATCTTCAGCCTTGAATGAGTGATTTGACTGTTGGCTTTTGAAGCCTTTTATCACTTGTTAATTTTATATGCTTCTCTGGCACTAATAACCCCAATATTGCTGCAGCGATATCTGCTACTTCCAAAGCTACAACATTTGAATCTTCTTTAAGATCTGCTTAGACTTACTCTGCTGCTTCAGAGATATTATTTTGGGCACTCTTCCTGCAAGCATGGAATTCCAGTAAAATGATTGCATATTTCCCATTTATTTCTTTTGTTATGAGCAGTCTAATACAGAAAGAATTAGTAGCAGTCGGTGCAGAGTTGAGTCATATCTAAATAGCACACGTCATATGGAAGCCTAAGTGCCTGACACCCCCCGGAGCACACTGTTAGTTAAGAGGAGGGGAATGGGTATCAAATCCAGCATTTGGCAAAAGGGTATAAACACATGCCTTGGATGCTTGCCACAGTGTAGCCGTGGTCCATAAGCGAGTATTCAGTGTCAACATTTCAGCTAGAAATCACAGATGTTGAAATCAGGAACGTCTTTATTTGGTGTTAAAGTTTAAGTGCTGTTTGACCAGCAGTTCAAAGTGAAGCTGTGGTTGGGTTTTCAACTCATCAGGTATTAGTAGTGAGCAAGACAAACACAAAATGTATCTTATGCTTGTCTGTTTAAGATGCGTTTATTCTGCAGCAGTGCCACTTAGAATTAATCCGCCAGGACAAGCAGGATTTGAAGCTTTGAAGACTTTATTTTTTCTTTTTTTTTTCCTCCTCCAGAAAGGTGGATTAAATGACTAAGCTGTATCAGTAAATATGCACTTGTCTGATCAGAGTGGAAAGAAGGGGTCTTTCTAGAATCCCTGCTGTCTGACTAATGTTGCAAGACATTTTTTGAAATCCACATTTAATTAGAGAGAGTAGCGTTAATGAAAACAGCCTCCGACACTAGAAGGACTCACCTGCAATGAGTGAAGATTTGGAGGGCTCTTGAAACACAACATGCAACTGCTGCCTTGCTTGGCACCCCTCCCTTGGCTCTCCCAGCAAATGGCCCATTAAATTCTGCTGTATTTGAATGATCCACGTTACCACTGAGTATCCTTCAGAGTCTTTCTCTTCTGACATGAACAAATTGGGAAGGCTTTTTCAGAGAAACTCTCCACGGTCAATCTTAATTCAAAGCAGCATCGCTGGGTATTTCAAGTACTCCGGTAGTCTCATAGTCCTTGTGTCAGATGTGGCCAGTAGATCAAATGCACTGGATGAGAAATCAGTTTCTTGCCAGCCGGCATGCAGAGCTGAATTGTGGACCTCTGCGTGGTGTAGGTGGCATATTTCGGACTAAAACCTGCCTGGAATTTTTCATAAAGTTCATAACTCAGGATTTAGCACTCGCTGGTGGATTTGTGGGACCTAATTCAGTACAACTAGGGGAAGGTCCTTCTGTACAAGCGTAGCATGGCTGTGGGCCGGGTAAGGTGCCATTTTTTGCAGGTCCTGGAACTGACAGTCTGGCTGGCAAGGATGGTGATATGTCTGTGGGGCTTACTGTGCCCATAAAATATTAGTACGTGCCATTTGCTGTTAGGAAGAGATTTCACAGGAGGTGAGCATGGTGGAGGAGGTGGTTGTATCAGGGTCCTTTGAATTTGCTGGAAATGGAAGAAATATACCTCTTTCTCCCATTGCAAAGTCTGTATTTTGTTTGTCTTCCCTGTGGTAAAATGACCTGTTTTGTGGAATTGCTGCCTCAAATAATCTAGATATTTTGACAGTAAAAAAGCCCACAAGCTTCTTTCTAAGGAGACGAAATAGTAGCTCCTACCACTAGTTAGGAATTAGCTCCCTTACCATTAGTAATTTCTTCGTAGTTTCTCATGTACCATGGGTTCGAATAGGGTAAATTGTATCACTCTTATTACAGAACCTTGGCACCAAAGCACTGGGTGCATTTTTATAGACTCGAGATACAACCCCTGCAGTATCTGCAAACTGTGAAATTCTTCACTGAGCTCTTCCTCCCAGGAGCCCTGGTGCTGCCTCGTGGCCCTGACTCTGCCGCTCTGGTTGGCGCAGCTTGAGGGAGAGATGGCAAGTAAGTGCTTGTGAATTTATTCTTGCAGAGTTCTGCAAACTTGAGGGTGGAGATGCTTCTGGGATCTATGCTAAATGATGAAATGCATCATCCTGCTTTGCACCAACTTCTCTGGCTCCCAGCTCCGAGCCTGTTTCAGCACCATGGGCTGCCTGGAGTTGGAAGCCAACGGAGAGATGGAGCTGTGACACGTTCAGGGTCATTCACTGATTCCTCAGCACTACTGTTTTGGGGAAAAAGTAGAAAAAAATAAAGGAAGCTGTAAGCCACTGTCAGGTATGTTTATTATTATAAGATGATTTTAGTATAGACACGTTCGCTATGGGGCCAAGTGCTCCTTTCCGACAGCCCCATGTGCCACTTCTGCAAACTGATTGCTCCGGCTGTGAAGTTTCTCCAGGGACTTGTCCTTAAAGAAATACCTTCCAAGTTTTTCCTTCTGCTTTTTCTTTTTCCCACCTTGCAGGGCACAAATCTTCACTCAAGACGTATCAGGCTGGAATTTCCCTAACTGTTTTCTGTCTCTGCCCTTGTATGTGTGTCTCAGGCTAGCATGTGCTGTTAGAAATAGACACCTGAAGCTATGGGAAGACACTGTGGCATCACAGCCACCTGAACATAAAGCAGGGTTTTTTTGGCCTTAGTGAGTAGGGTTTAAACCACTGTAGTCACTATAATGCCATTCCTCGTTTGTACTGTGTGGAGTAACTTTTTTTCAGTTTGTCTAACCTGTGAGCTTAGGCAGCGGTTCTCTTTGAAGCATGTGCACCATTTTGTGTCTGTGCCATATGCTCCTGTCATCCCTGTGGTTTGTTTCTTGGTAGCCATGGGCTCAGCTTGTCTTGCCTCCGTGTGAAACCTGGTTGCACCGTCTTTGGTAGAAGAGAACACTGCTTGTCCATCATCTGCACTTTGAAATGAAAGGAGCAGCCTTTGCTGTAAGATGGGGAAATGGAAAGGAGCTGAGAACTGTTCTGTAAGTAACCGTGAAGAGAAAATCAACATCATCTAGTGGCAGATGGTAAATGGAAGCATCATCTTACAATAGTGAGGGCTGAGTGCTTTGGAAACACGTGATCTACGAACGGGAGTCATTGCATGATTTATCCTCTGTGTGTGGACAGTGTTGCAGTCGCAGTTTTCCTGGTGGAGAAGCTGAGATGGAGGATTTCCCTTCATTCTTCCCCTTTCTTTTCACAAGTTCCCTACCCTGTTGTGCATTTTCCTTCAGGTCCTGTAATACCACAAATAGGAATCCATGGGTAACTTGCAGCAGATAAGAGTTTACTTCTTTAAAGCAAGCTACTTACACACATTTCTCCTTGCTATAGGGGTGTATACTGAATTATATAGGAAGCAGTACAGGTCAAGACCAGGGAAGCCTATGGGAGGTGAAATAAAGGACAAAAGGGACATTGTGTAAGGTATGTAACCTCACATGCAGCATGAATGCAGCCGCACCAGTACCTCGAGAATTCCTACACTCATTTCAGAAGGGTTTCACCTGAAAAGCTGCGAAAGATCTTGGGTTGAGCAAACTCCCATCACCCCCTCAGCAAGTTGCATGTGATGCGGGGATTGGATCCTTTCTTCCTCCATGAATGAGGATGAGCGTGCAGAGCTGCGGATCGGCTGCTTGTTTGTTTGGGTTTTCTTTCAAAACGAAGCCTCCCTGAGCACTGTCTTTACTCTGTCTCCAATCCATGGCCACGTTCCATCGCCCCGGCAAAGCTGCAGCCCTGTTTTTATCTACAGGATGGTTGCCAAGACTGTTGCATCATAAATGCCAAGCCCTGATTTACCTGTATTTGGGCTCCGCTCACGTATTGTTTGCTTTGGGCAGAACCACATGCCCACAGGGCAGCTTTACTACATCCTGCCTTTCCTTTGTGGACACAGGAGCTGTTGTAACACAGAGTGTGTTTGTCATGGACTTGTTCTGGGTGGGGATTGTCATGAGCCCTTTCTGCTTCGTAGGGATTTATTCCTCGTCTAGAAATCAGGTTTGGGAGGGATCTTGGAACATGAGTTCAAAGGAATATACTCATAATAATGGGTATTGGGGGGCAGGGGGCAAGGTTTTGGATGGTATGTTGTATTAGTCAGTTTATCCTTGCTTCCTGGCGGTAATGGGAAAATTACCTGACTGTGTAGGTGAGTGCCAGCAGAGCAGGTTCAGTGACATGCCTGAAGCCAACAGGGACTACTAGGACAGAGCAGATAATTGAAGCTGGACCCACTGTTGGTTTTAAAAAGTCAGACTTCTCTTTGAAAGCCTCTGGCTTCCCCTGTGGCTTGAAATGAAGCTCACCCTCAGCTAGGCTGGAGCAGTCACCAGAAGAGGTGAGGGAGTAAGCAGCACCTTGTGGGCATGTTCTCTCTACAGCAGTCAGAAACCAGTGTCTTTCCTGCTTCTGCCAGAAGGAATAATAAATACAAGTATTCTCGCTTCCATCTGCAATCACTGCAGCTTTCCAGCTCCTGTTATCCCAATTAATGCAAAGCCTGTGGAGAGGGGCTGCTGAATCAGACAGACCGTGTCACGTCAGGTCATGCTGAAATCTTTTGTTCCCGTAGCGATTCCCGAGAAGGGTCCTGGTGGGTCATGGCGAAGGTCTGCCTCGCTGCAGAGCTGCCTTGTGATGATGGCCAGTGGCTGTAGCCTCAGGAAAGATGCCGCAGAAATTAGGGCAGTGCAGTCTCATCTTTCCCCGCATTGTGTTATTGCCCTGATTTATAGTAAAGCTGTGGCTGTGCAGCTTTCCCCCGTTGTTCATGTGGAGCAGTTCATCTGAGGTGAACGGAGCGATGCCAAGAGTCTTGCAGCCCCTGCTTCGCAGGGTAGCGTCTTGGATCAGAGGAGACCTTCTGCTTTACAAAACTCTCTCCCTCTGCTCTCCTGAGGAGTTGAGCAGCCACTGGAATTCGAATTTTGATGAAAAACGTTCCAGTCTGTCTTTTCGTCTCGGTGTCTGTAGGATTTTTTTCTGGTGGGTGAGACTGGGTGGGGGTTTTTTTAGCCCTTCCTGTGTTGAAAGCATTCAAGTGTAGTAACACCACCGCACTCCTTTAGGAAAGGCAAATATTATTACATGGTGGGAAAAGCAACGGAGAGGGAGTTTGTAACTTGAAGGGTTCTGAGTCATGACTGATACGGAAGAAGCTTTCAGCCCTGTTCAGAGTCTCTGACCCTAAGTGTTTTCATATTTTTACAGAGCCTGTTTATCTGGCACTGATATGTTTTTTAAGGGCTGAATACAGATGCTTCTGTTGCTTTTCAGTTTTGGACTGTGTAGAAAGCTTTTGCCTTTTATGTACACCACCACCATCCCACGGTCTGTGCAGCAGACTCTGTACGGGACCAGAACATGGAAAACAGCCCCAAGAAAGTCGTTATTTAATGCGGAAGCTGAAGCAACTATTGTCAAAGAACCAGAATGCCTAAACGGGGAAGGGAATGTCACTGTCACACCTCTAAGGGCCTTCTTCACTAACTGGGAAAGTGTGCTTTTAGCTGTGTTAGCTCACCCTTTAAATATCCCTCTGTAAACAAGGAGAGTTTTTATTTTTAGCACAATCGCTGGTCGAAGCGAATCCTGGATCCGCCGTTCCCTCCCCGTTAGGATTCACTAGAGGAGCTTTTCATAGATGAATTGTGATCTGTGCCTGCTGATATTTCACTGTGTTTTCTTCTCCCCCTCACCTCACATCCCCCCCTGTAGCGTAGGCATACTGTATGTTGGCCTTGTTAACCTTTATTTTCTCCTCCCCTGTGTATCTGGACAATGTCCCTTTTAATATAGTGGTATGAGGCAGATGTATCGCAATCTTGCTCCAAGGTGACAGAGCTGTGACTCTGCAAACCGCTGATAGCACTGGCCTGCTGCTTGATGCTCAAAAGCCTCCAAGTGTGGGTACTCGGTGTCTTTTTAAAGTGCACAATATCTCCCCTGAGCAGCTCGGGGTGGAGGGACCCTGGGATGGGAGGTTGTGTTTGGGGGAGGTGGTGTGGCGGGTTTGGTCCTTGTGGTTCCTTGCTCCTTGCTTTCGGCCGCGTGCCCAAGCAGGTCGGCCAAAGCCCAGCTCGTGCTGTCCTGTGACCTGAGCCTGCGGGCACAGCGGTGTCCTTCCCGGTGAAAACAGCACTGGGTCGTTTCGGTCTCACCTACTCTGAATGCCAGCCACCCCCAAAGTGCCAAAGGGGCTTGAAAGGCCTGATACAAAAAAAACCCAAACCCACAACAAACAAGTGAATCTGAAATTCTTTATTTACTTCTGGCTTTCATTCCTGTAGGATATAGTGGATCACGTGCTTTTCCTTGCAAGGACTTCTGGCTCTTTCATTTCTCCAAATGTGAAATGGTCTCGTATTGAGAAGACACTAACTAGTTCCTGTGGGTTTGGGTGGAGTTTGCAGGGGGAGCCGATGACTCTGAAAGCAGGGATTGTATTCTGGGATGTGTGGTCTGCTCCTCTGGGAATGGCTTGTCTCTCCCCTGCCTAAAGATCCCCTACAAGCAGCCTGTACCTGAGCAATATATGGACATTTAAATCCTCTCAGCCCGATGCACATTGCTGTTGTGCTGAGGCCGTAGCAGGCTCTCAGACCTCTGTGAGTAAATGATGCAACTCAGGTCCCTTCTTGCCTTCGTGTGCTGTGAGTCACCGGGAAGTCCTGTCGCTGCAGGTGCTCACTCGAGCAGGAAGGCGAAGCCTAATCGCTGCGGTCCCTGGACACTGAGCTCTCTGAAGCCAGCCTGTGGGTACATCTCAGCCCGTCCGTATGTTCTAGGAAAGCTGTTCCCAGCTCCGATGTGGGCTCTGTGTGTGATTCCCTGAACTCTTACCAGCACAGTCACTGTCTCACAGGTGGGGCAGGATGCAGGCTGGCAGTGAGCCATTAAGACCCTCTCAAGTGCCCAAATTCTCCTCCTCCCGTGGTTTTATTTCTCAATTTGTGACCTACTGTGCCCTCACTGGGCAGGCAGGGTGTGAGGCTGATGCTAAGATGTGAGCTGCTCTGGTGCGTGGTCCTGCCCCGAGCCGGAGACCAGAGGCAGGCACTGCCCATCAGGGTACGCTCAGCTGGGTCCCGTTCTGCAGGTGGAAGGTAACCTTGCTTCAGGGCAAGGGTGCGCTGTGGTTTTCCCTGTGATGCTCAGTGTGTGTTGAGGGTCTTAAGACACTGGGTTCTCTTGCTGGGCAGTAACCAAACCATCCTGCTACTAGCGTTTCTGCTTCCCACCTTCATCCATCACCTTCCTTCCCCCATTCTGAAGCACCCCGTGCGGCTCAGTGCCTTGGTGACACTTGAGTGAGTCTCCTGGAGAGATTGGTGACCTGCTGAAGGTGCTACTGAGCCACCTCCTATCTCTGGGGATTTGATTAAGGCTGAAATATCTACATCAGATGCTCTGGGCTTTAAACTGTGAGTGCAGATATAGCCTGTAACCTCAGGAGAAGGTGATTTGCGTCTGAGCTGAATATTCTGGGGAGCAGCTTGGAGCCAGTGGGGTCCTGTGAAAACAAGCTGCAGGAGACAGCAAAGAGCCTTTGCCAGCCTGGAAAGGATCCTGCAGGGAAAAGCCTCCAGGTCAGAAAGAAAAGTTGAGATCTGTTCCTCCCTGAGCTGCTCAGTGACCTGTTGGCTCCAGGTGCGGGTGACAAGCTGGCATGGGGGCAGCGAGGGGTGGCTCAGCGGAAGGGAGGTGAGGAGGAGGAAGGGAGGGCATCCAGCACGTGAGGCACTGTCATTCTCTGCATGACATTTGTCCGTCTCTGTAACAAGCATTGGGCTCTGGGGAGCAGGACACAAAAATAGCAAATGATTTGGAAGAGCAGTAAAGGTTTTAGCCGTTATTTTCTCTGAAGCAGGTGAAGCATGGCCAGTCAGCAGCTTCAGGGCTTTACAGAAGCCCCCTAGTTCGTGCCCCTTCCCTGGTAGGAGTGCCATGCTGAATAGTGGCAGGAGCCATACGGAGGAAGGTAATGGGGAAAGAGGGGGGGGAAAAAAAAAAAAGGTCAGAAATTAGACTTCATTAGTTGCATTAACCACCAAGCAACTTGTAGGTAGCAGGAGCTTCTT
Source organism: Apaloderma vittatum (assembly GCF_000703405.1). Taxonomy (NCBI): domain Eukaryota; kingdom Metazoa; phylum Chordata; class Aves; order Trogoniformes; family Trogonidae; genus Apaloderma; species Apaloderma vittatum. Next base: position 40,910 of record NW_009698443.1, on the reverse strand, counting down.
GCAAGCGAAACGTTGCGTGGGGAGGCAGCAAGTACAAGACAGCAAGTATGTGCAGCCCTCTCTTCCTTCGCTGTGGCGTGCAGCCCTGGTGAGCATCTCTGCAAGCCCACACCACCGGCCGAGCGGGTCGAGCCGAGGACGAGGCTTTCCTTAGATCCAGCGTCTTTTCCTGTCTGTGCTGCTGACTTGTGGTGGTGTTTTGTCCCGCCGCTTGCCAGGTCAGGCCAGGGACGTCTCTTCCTTTATTTTTATGCAGCACAGTGTGGCCTCCATAACCTTTAAGGTGCCGTTGTTAGATAAATAACTTTATATCAGCGCTGAAAGTTTGTCCTGACATTTCTGTGGTGTTTTCACACAACGGCAGCATTAAATTGAATCGACTCGGCGGGGATTGCAGCCAAGCACTTTGATGCTAATGGTTGCAGTAACCTCATGTATTCATATGCCCTCAGAAGCGCGCTCCCCGGTGCAGCGGGGCAGTTCCTTGTCCCAAGAAGTGTTTGCACTGTTCAAACCACCTGTTACCAAAACGAAAGGCGGAATAGAGAAGTGCAGTGGCTTTTGGGAAGATTCCCTTTTGGGAGGAGGCTCCCTGCGCTTGCCTAAGTTTTATCAAAAAAAAACAAGGACAATTTGCCGTGGTTTGGTTTGCGTTTTAAGTGTTTTTGCTGGAAACTCATGCGCCTCTTTTTGTCTGTTTCCCCTAGTGCTCCTCACAGCAGTGAACTGTTACAGTGTGAAAGCTGCTACTCGTGTTCAGGATGCCTTTGCTGCGGCAAAACTGCTGGCGCTGGCTCTGATCATCATTCTTGGCTTCGTGCAGCTTGCGAAGGGTAAGTATGGCTCCTTTTTCTTTTGAAGGTGGCGTTAAAGCAGAATCTAGGAATTAGGGATAAAACCCCAGAGTCCTAACCCAGGCCTTTCAGAGCTGGCAGAAATGCTTTACAAACATCTTTTGTTCTCTTGCAGACTTGGGTCATATATTTCCAGCTCATACTTTGTAAAGGGCTGAGTGCTTTTGTGCGTTTTATTTGTGAGGTTTTGTATTTACCTTGTTGAAGTTCTGCTTGATTTTGTGCTGCTGGAACCCAGCATATACCACCCAAGGTCTTTTCCATTTAACTCAATCACTGGGAGGCCTCTCCCTTTGAGACTGTAGAGCTGCCAAGTCTACTGGGAGTGCAAATTCGGTTACTGTGGCTCTTGGAAGTTTGGAGAGGGGGTTTGTAACTGGTGGCTGGCCACAGCCGCTTGTTAGTAGAGAAGTATCTGCACGTGAAAACCAGACCCCAGTAATTTCTAGTCCTTCACAAACTGCCCCGATGTATTTGCCTTCTTCCTGCTTCAGGCATGGAAGAGCTTGGTCGAGTCCGTAGGGTCACGTAGGGAAGCTTGGGTCAGCAAGGCTGCCAAAACCACATGATGGGCTCTCAGCTGACACTAGCACACTTGTCTGTCAACTGACATCTGAAAAAGATGATAAAAATGGGAAGACAAAGCAAATTTCCTGGTGGTTTTCCTTGTTTTCTTCGTGCAAACTTAAAATCCTCTCAAACCTAGGGAGATAGATGTCCCCAGCTCATCTGATGAACTAATCCGCACAGATAAACTTTACTGTGTGCATTTTTGTGTGTGCAAGTTTTGTGAAAAGAAACTTTTCTTGGGGAACAGCACGGCCCTGTTTGTTAAACATGGCTACAAGTCTGTAGATAATCCTGCCTGTCTCTGTACTGGCAACTGTGTGTGTGTTTGTGTGTGCATGTGGGTCTTTTTAATTTGTGTCTCAGCTATGGGAGCTAGTGCTGTCTTTGCAGAATTTCTTGCTTTATCAGAGGTTTTATTTTCTTCCAGCTCAGTGCCTACACTCAACAGCAACATTGTTTGAGGCTTATCACAAAATATACCTCCTTCCTCTTCATAACTCCCCCAGTCTGCTTTGCTGATTTTTTTTTTCTCTCAGTAGGAAAAGGATAAGTCAATATAAATCTGTTAGTTCTTTAACATTTTACTACTAAAATGTCTTTACAATTGTTTTTTGCTTGAAGGTAATAATCTTAATGTACTTCTTCAGAATCACCTTCCTTCCCTCTGTACTATACTTTTGTCCTTTTGTTGAGGAAGTTCCCTGATACTTCTGTTAACTTCTATCCATAACCAGTAGGAGATTTCAGTCTGGTGTACAAAAAAACCCCCCACAGCCTATACCTGGAAGCTTTTAACCTCCTAGTAAGCCTATTACAACTTCAAGTTTTTGGAAGTCTGGAGAGGTGCAGCTGTGACTTGTGTGTATCTTACAGTACAGCTCCTTTCACGTGACATTTAGTTTTTTCTTGGCCCTTTCAGACAGTGAAAGGTTACAAGATCAAAAGCAATAGTTAGATAACATCTGAAAGAGAGGACCTTTTTTTCCTGTCTGTGCATGCAATGCTCAACCTGAAGCAAGCTGGATCAAATTGGGAACCTTAGGATCTACAGAGGATGCTCCTCACAAAATCTGCATTTACACCTAAGCCTAAGTGGCACACGGCTGCTTGTCTGAGTTCCTGTTTCACCACATACTGCCTGGGATTCTGCCTGTGGTCTGATGTGGATTTTCTTAATCTCCTTATGGAAGTTGCAAGCTCTCTGGTAAGTCCTTAAGAATGTGCAAGCTCCTTTCATATGCCCTTCCTTAGCTTCCACAGACATTCTGCAACTTGGTCAACTTTTGTTTAAATCCTGCCAGGTAACTTGATGCTTTTAGGTAGCAGGGACACGTCCAGAAGCTGTCTTTTTTTTTTTTCCCTTCTTTTTTCTTCCCAGAGAAGCATATTAGCATCATTTAAAGCACGCTGAAAATGAAAAAGTGCTGCACTGTTCCTCGTCTTCGTTGGAACGAGAAATGATGGGTGCAAGCTGTGAGGCAAGGGGAGTTTAAATCAGCCATTAGAAAACCACTTCGAACTGTAACGCACAGCTCAGGTAGATTGTCCAGGGAGGCTGTCGCTTTTTCTAAAAGCGTGTTTAACCTCTGAGCTGGTGGGTGATCCCGGGTCCCACAGTGCCATGCCTTTCTGCTCCTCTGCCTGCCCTGCTTTTCTTTTATACCCGTTCCAGCACCCTTTGGATAAAGAAGCCTCTTACCACTACCAGCTCAGTAAATTCAGTCCCAAGCCAGCAGCTCTTATTGGGATGAAAGACACCCCAAGTTGATTTGTCTGGGGCTGCAGTTTTAGCAGTGGTGGGGTTGTGTGTTCCCTTGACAATGCTTGAGCAGCGCTGATTGACTTGCTTTAGTGGTTCCTGCCCCATTGCTGATTTATGTTTACAATATCCATAAACAGAGGAGAGGAGCAATACCACAGTTTCTTGCTCAAGTGTGGAAACTTCTGAGACTTCACAGGAGCATGTCTTCTTCCATATCGACCTCCCGCCTTCGGCTTTTGGCTTCTTTCCTTTTTATCCTTTCATTGGATATTTTCATTATTTTCAGAAAAGCAGTAACATCTCAGGACAAAGAACTATGTGGCAATATTACCACATAGAAAAGAGCGTGTCCGTGTGATCTTTCTGTGGCCAGCTGTTTTCCATCACTTCTTTCATGCAACTTCAAAAGGAGGGTAGAAGTCGGTTTCCTACTTAGACAGCCTTTCAGCTACTTGAAAGTTGGAGTCGGTATAGCTGGCCTGCTTGGGATACAGTTATTTTACTAATACAAAAGTTACCCTTTTAAAAGCCTTTGTGGGGCTAGAGTCGTGTTGCTTTAAAAGTTTGATGTCGTGGACTTGATATATTAGTGTGTAAAGCCTTATATAGGGACCCACAACTGTACAACCCAGCAGGTTTTAGGACTTAAATAGTACGAATAACTTAACAGCATAAACGCAATCAGGAGGTTTTTTTCACCTTGCACCTCACAGAGCCTTAAAAACTAACCTAGGCACGAAATGGTAAAAAATACAAGTGCTGATCTTCAAGGGCACACTCATGCTTTTCACGTGCGAGGAAATTGAGGAAAGGTTTTGATGTCAAAAAATTCTAAAAAAAACCCATATCGCAGATATATTTGAGATAGATTCTTTCCTGTTGTTGATGTCAAAGGGTTTCTTAAACGTTTATCTGCCCTTGGGCAGCTTGAGCAGCGAGATGCCGTTCCTGGCTGCTGTGTGTTCAGGGAGTGCTGCAGTGCTGGGCTCCAGCCCTCGCTGCAATTCCTCACCAGCAATTCTGCTTAGAGAAAAAAAAAGAAAGAAAGAAAAGATGGTGCATTTGGGACTCAGGGAAATAGATTGAATTATTTTCATTAAACTAGCTGTCTATTTTCCCTTTTAATTCCTGATTTCTGATCTTAAATTTCTCATCTGCGGTGCCTTGAGTGCCTGTTTGATGGCAGCAGCATTATTTATTCTACCTCCCTTCAGTGGGCTTGTCAGAGACCAGCAGAGAAGCGTCTGCTGAGCAAGCACAGGGTGACTTAAGGGCAAAGTAGGCAGGTTTAACTCCAGACATTTGCCATGGAGAGATTAGACTAGGCAGAGAGTTTGGGGGTTTAATCTTGTTTTTTTCTTTAAATAGATGTGTGCAGTATCAGCCAGCGCTGGCATCCTCCCTGCCCCGGTATCATTTGGTCTTTGTAAAAAAAAGTGTGTAGAGATGTGGTTGTGACTGGCAAGTTCTGAACTCGTCATGGGTGGGTTTCTGAAAGTACCAAAATGAAGATCAAAATGTTCAGTCATTAATGTGCCTGTTAAACCTCCTAAAAATATTGTCCAAGTACTCCGGGTGCGAGGCAACATCTTAGTGCTGGGAGCGTACGTGCACATCTGGGTTCTGCTTTTATTTATCAACTCACTTTGCTTTTTGCTAGAAAAGGCCCATTTGGTCTCTCCCTCTCTCTGTAAGGGTTATTTTGGTAGTTTCCCATCCAAACTTTTTTCCTTGCCGTTTTCTCTCTGAAAAACAAATCCTGTGATTAAGACCCAAGGGAGGGAAGGTTTAATGGCTCTTCCTTTCCTCCCGGATTTTCTTCTCTGCTGTCAGTAGCAATGCCAGTGGAATGTCGCAAAAAAACCCCATTGAGCCAGATCAGCAGTGAGACTGGGGGGCAGAGTGGATGAGCTCTAGGACAGAACTGGGGACATGAGAATCAACTGACGGTGATTGCAATTATCTGAGAGGAGTTTGGAGCCCAAACCAGATGGGTGTTCACCCAGCCAGCCCATGACTAACTCGCGTTGTAGATCCTCTTTGGCAGAGAAGAGGCCAAGCCTATGGATGGTAAACGTCCCTCAAGCTCTGAGTGCATCTCTGCAAGTTGGGGCTGAGGCTTGTGCAGAAAAGACTGCAAGAAAAGCGTGCCCTGCAGCTGCCCGTGCTGCTTCTTGTTACGCTGGCATTCAGAAGTGACACTATAGCATGATTTTCCAGCGGTAAGCTTTGAAGGAAAGGTATTATGCTTCCCTTACTCACCCTCTTGTTCACAGAGCACATGGGGAGTGGAAAGCTGGGCTGAAGGAGAGCACAAACGAGGAAGCTGGGAAAGCTGCCAGCATCCTGCACCTCTAAATCACATCAACTACATGTTGGAGATTAATCAGGTGTCTTTACGCTGGAGGGTTGATACAACACAATTATGTTTTATGGGCCTCTCACTCTAATCTTTATTTCTTTTCCAGCCAAAGGTGGATGTAAATGCTGAGGCGAGGTGGGCATGGCAGGTTAGCCTGCTGCGCAGCTTGCCTGCTCTGGTTCGGAGTGAGCAGCGGTTCGTTTCTGCTCAGACAATTTTTTTCTTGCCCTCTCTGCCCGGAATACTTCTGGCAATTGTAGATTCAAGGACAGAGTTCATCTTGCTGGGGCTTTTCCATTTTTACACATGCCGAGTTGCCTGTCCAAAATAAATAAAATGCATTTAATAACAGCAATAGCAAAAAAACCAACCCAAAATACAGAAGCAGCTGGTCAGCGACCTGTGCTTACGCGCTGGAGTTGCTCTGTATGCACACGCTGGAAGCTTGGCCTTTAAGGACGATGTGAACTGTTATTTAACTTCACATACGGAGGCTTATAGGTGCTTTAATGGCCTTTAAGGACGATGTGAACTGTTATTTGTTTAACTTCACATACAGAGGCTTATAGCTGCTTTAACTCTTCAGCATGGAAATGTGCCTTGGCACCTGAGAAGCTGCTTTATCCAAGGAGTTGCAGAGTGTAGCACGTTGCTCCTCTGCGGTATCCCAAATGAACTGCCACCTGCTTACCTGGAGCAAGGTAGGTGTGTTGCGCTGAGGAGCAGCATCTCAGACTTGCCACGGGGAACCCTGCTGTGGGCTGAGGGGGTTTAAGGCAGCTGACACAAGAACCTCTGTTGGCTTCTCATTTTTCCAAGTGTAGCCATCCCAGCAATGCAGACACACTTAACTAGAGAGCAGCTAATACTTTGGCATTTGCTTCTTTGCATCTCTGTCTGGATCTCCTCTCTCTGAAGTCTTTGGGTGCAGCAGAAGTGGTTGTTCATGCCTAAGGTGCATCAACACAGTCAACAGCTCTGTGTGTGTGTGTGTGTGTGTGTGTGTGTATACATGTGCTTTTGCTTGCTTTTTTTTTTACTGATCCTTTCTCACAGCCTTCAACTGCTGGGATGAAGTAACTGGCTTTGTCTGTGGTGCTAGAGTTGTGCCCTCCCTAAACGTTCTTGGCTCTCCTGCACATCAGGGAGGTTGGCTCTGGTTGGTCCCTCCAGAGCCTTGTCAGGTTGGCTCGTTCTTGTTTGTTGTTCTCGATCACGAGCTTTTATGAATGTGGATTGAACCTGTTGTGCAGGTACAAAAAGGGAAAATAAGCTTACGGAGGTGGCTGGAAACCCACTGGGAGGTTTTGTTGAAGGTTCGTGCCTTGCTGCTACCCTGCCCAGATGGGGACAAACAAGGGAGCGTTTAGGAAACACCTTTCCATGCTGTGCTGAGGGTTGAAGGGACCCTCTCCATCCTGGGGCTCTGCGGTGCCTCAGTGTTTTCTGGCTCCCAGAGGAGGCACAGCATTTTGGGTGCCACGCACCTCTCCAGGGCTCATGCCTCCGCTTCTGGGGCTGTTTCTTTACTTCTTGTCGGCAAGTGTTATGCTAGCAGGCACAGAGGTGGTGAGAATTGGGAGGTGTTTGCTCAAGAGGCAGGTAAAAGTTTTTTTGGTGATGTCAGCGGGATGGGGAGGAGGTGGGAAGGGCGACAGAACATTATCTGGCCCGAGTAGTGTCCTGGTGGGCCCTGGCAAAAGGAGGAGCCATGGAGCTTGAGCAGTGTGTGGGGTGAAGTGAACCCAGGAGCCCAGACCTTTGGCTTCACCCAGCAGGAGAAATAATAGCTCATCATAAACAGGATTGAGAGAGCTTCCCAGCACTGGGAGGAGAGGAACTTTTCCAGAAAACAGAATGAAGTAGTTGGAACAAGGGGAAGTGTCATAGCCTGTCCACAGCCAGCGATGAGAACCGGGACGTAACCCAGGAGCTCCTTGGATGCCCTCGCTGCTCTTCCAAGGTTCCGGTGGTGTCTTTCGGACCCATAACTCATCTGTTACCAGACCCAAGTTTAATAGCTGCTCTTCAAATCTGCTTAATGCGAAGCTGCCTGCAGAGTGGCAGCAATCAGAGAGGAGCAAAGAGGTTACGTGGCTACCGAGCGTGTGTTTCCCGGGGAGCCACGAGCTGCTTGCCTAACCCTGGCCCCTGCGTGTTTCTTGTTGTCTTGTTTTTCTGGCTCCATCAATTGAACTCTTGCTGCTTTTCTCAGAAAATGGCTCAACAGCTGAGTGGATCTTCTCCTCTGGGGATTTTCTTATATACAACACACTTCTCCCTGTCTCAGTTTCCTTCTCGAGCGAGAATCACGAAGGGCCCCCCCTTCTCTCGCTGAGCTCTCTAGATGGCTGTGTTCCCTCTCCTCGCTGTTTAGGCAAGTTAAAAATATTTAATTACCATTAAATGCTTACTGCGAGAGAAGATTGCTGTGCTGTTAAAACCGGAATGGACACGACTGGGGAGCAAATGAACTTTTTCAAAGAAAGGGTCTGAACATGCAGCACGCAGACCTGAAATAGGTCCCTCCCGCAGAAAGGCCCCGGGTGACCCATCGCTTGCCGGCACAATTACCAGAGTCTTGGCAGCTGGCAAGATCAGCAAATGGGGTTTATGTCAGAGCTTGTTACCTTAATTTGGTTAATTGTAGAGCAGAGTGCAGCTGAACAGCCAGTTCAAACCAGGTTTCAGATCACTGGGGTGCCGGGCATGGGCAGGGCATTGCCTAGAGAGCGGCTGCCCGGGCTGGGGAGGACGGGGGAGCCAGGAGGGTGGGCAGAGCACGAGGTGCTCTCCCTTACAGACCTCTTCGCTCTCTGGGAGCAGGCGAGGCCATGCTTGGCAGCCTCACTCATGGATTTGTACCTTCTGATTCGATCCAAAATCTGCAATTCAAGTCTTTAAAGTCTGGAGGCTCAAACTGCACGTTCAGGGTTGAACGACGCAGAGTGTCTGGAGCCAAGGATCATAACTCCGTTTTGACCAGCAGGTCCTCATGAGCGTTCGTATTAGAGGAAGGAGATAACACTGATGATGCTGAACCATCTACCCAGTATCCCCAGTCTCCAGCTGGGGGCAATAGCATCAGTGGGTAAGTGTAAGAACAGGGGGAACATGTGATGCTCGCTGGATGCTTTCTCCACCTCCAGTGGGCCTCTGGGTGATCTGCACTGGAGGAGGCATCTTTGACGAATTCCTTCTCCAGGGTTCTCTCTGATGAGTACTTGAACCTCTGTCTGATTGTGCCTGGTGCTGCTACAGAGATCAGGGCCACATGGACACAGTTCGAGCCCATCAACTATATCTGGGATACCTTTTTGGCATCGCTGCTGGAGCTTGGCTTTTTTGCCCCGAGATGCATAATGTGGTGCCAATTATGTCGGTAATTGGTGGGCACAAATGATTATCTCTCTGGTGGTCCACTGGCTGGCAGGGTGGGACAGAGCTTTGTGGTGACAGTGGGAGAGGACAGCTGCTCTGCTGAGATGTGATCTTTGGAGTGTGTTTATTAAGGAGCCCAGGCTCTTCTCTAGCAACCAGGAAGCGATAAAGAAGCAAAAGTTGTGGCAAAAGAGCATCATGGGGACACGTGAGAATGTGAACTTGTCCCCTTGGAGCAGGACGAGCTAGATCTCGGATCCTCTTTTTCTTTTAATAGTGTTGTGACATGTTGTTAGCCCATTTTACCATGCAAGCATAGAGGTGGGAAGTTTAGCAACTCGGTGGAAATTTTTGGAGAGGGCAGCGAGGTGTCAGCTCCTCGAGTGTTGAGGAGGAGCAAAAAGCCTCTTCCTTCCTAGTCTCCTCTCCTGGCTGCCTCCCCACTGACTTGCCACTCCTTTGCCGGCAGCTGCATTTCAGTGCTTCAAAGAGCTGGGGTAGGTGCGTGCCGCAGCGGGTGCGGGGAAGAGGTGTGTGAGTATTTAGTTATGTCCCACCCATCCATCCCTGCGTTGGCTGCCCACCCACAGAGTGGTGAAATGCCAGGCTTTGTTTTAATTTCTTTGCTCCCCTCCTCTGTACAGCCCAGCGAGGCACCGAGTTAGGCTTGGGCGTGATTCAGAGGCCGAAGATGCGGTTCCCAAGTGGGTGGCGCATCCTGAATGCAGGCATGTGGTTTCAAACTGGGGGCCACCAATGCTCTCCTCCCCTCTGAGCCGGCTGGGTGAGGGCAGCAGCCCAGCCCTTCCTCACCAGCACACAGTTTCTGTGTGAGGTTTGGGGAGGGCACACAGTGCTTGGAAAAAGGAATGTTTGGCCTGAGAGCTTCTTGCAATGACAAACACAGAGGCTCTCAGTGGAAGCTGGTGTCCAGATGTGGACAAGAAATGAAGATGTGAGCCCGCAGCTTGATGCTGCTTGTGCCCTGGCTGCTCCCAGACCAGAGCATCCTTATGGTGTGATGGTGATCCCTCAGGTGAGAGCTGGGCTACTGGCAGAGCAGGCACAGACCTCTGGGAAGAGACATCCCGAGCGGTGTTTGAAATGCTTGAAGAGCTCTCCTGCTCTCCTAGTCCATCCGTGTGCTGTTCCAGCAGCTAATTACAGCCACTGTTAACTGCAAGTGTATTTTATTCCCATAACAATAGAGCTGGAAAGAACTAGACTGGTACTTATCCAGGAGAGGCAGAAAATAAACTCGGGAAAGCTGAGCCCAAGGGATCCAGCAGAATGTGATACCATGCACACACCCACCTCCTGCTCAGCCTTTTTATTCACAGCCAAGCCCGGGCATTGATGCTAAATTAAGATTATATGACTGAACATATAAACCATGAATTAAGGTTAAATTTGCAGCATTTAGTCAGTCTCTTTGAATTTCCTGGCTTTCCTGTTCCACTCTGATGTACATCTTCTAACCTCAGCCTTTTGCTGAGGATAGTCACTGGCTGAAGGGGCATTAAATACAACGAGTACATCTCAAGGTAGGTTCACAAGAGACCTTCCTAGTGCAAGGAGCTACTGAGAGAGAGGGACGAGGCAACACCAGTGGATTTGGACGAGCAGAGCCTTGAAAAACTGGTGTTTCCCAGACGTCATTGTTCAGTGCATGTGCTGCTGCTCCTGTGCTCCTGGCTCTTTTGCAGCTCATCCCCTTGCAGATGGGATAGCAACTGAGCAGAGGGCAGCTGGTTTTCTGGGTAGTCTTCTGAACCAAGAGCATTTTGGATGCGGTGTTAGGGAACATCTTTTGGCCCTGGTTAGGGCACAGCAGAGTGGGAGAGACAAAGGAGGTGAAGGGAAGCAATGTTCAGGATGGAAAAGGTGGGGATATAGCAGGGAGGGTCAGGTAGGGAGGGTGAAAGACAGGATTTGGCTCCTCCATGTGCGCAGGGCAGCTTCATGGCACTGGCATGGATTTGGAGCAGTCCCTGGCAAAGTCCTGCGAAAGGAAGATGCGCCAGAGAGAGCAATAATGCTGTTGGGACGAGTCCCTTTCCCACTGTGAGAAAGATGAGTGCAAGGAATTAAAAGATCTGTGCGTGTGTATTTGTTACTCGGCCTCTGCAGAAGTGGCTTTTGGTGGCTTAGGGGAGCGAGAGTTGCCAGCACGAGGTGGGAAGAGAGACCATCCAGGGGAAACATGCCTCATCCTGCTCCTTTCTCCAGATGGGTACCTCGTGCTAAGAGGAGCAGGGTTAAGCTCCAAGCCCTGCTGACTGCCATGTGATGCAGTTGCTCGGGCGATTAATCAAGATCTATGCCCTAAGAGGAATCACATGGGCTTCGACAGGGCTCCTTGGATGCAAACGTGCCCGGCCGAATCCTGCCTCGCTCCCGCTTCCGTCCTCACCCTGGGGAGCATTGGGTCTGGGGAGGGGAGCGTGGTTTCGCCATCCCAGCCCCGCACCCAGGCTCCACATCAAAAGATGGGGAACAAAACAACTGCAGAGTGTTTTAAAGCAAAATAAATAAACGCTTGGCTGTTCCAGGAGCGTTCTTACCCAAGGTACAATCAAGTCATCTATTTATGGCTTTCTATTTCAAAAGCAGGTACATAACAGGAACTTTTGATATTCAAGCCCTAAAGAAGCTAACTTCTGATGTTCAAGCCCTAAAGAACCTGACTTCCCACAATCAAAGGGATTGTCGTAGCCCTCTGCTTTGTCAGGTGGCTGATGGGACTAGAGGAAATCCTGGGTTTCTGCTTTACTGGGTGGCCAGTGGAAGTGGAGGAAATCCTGGGGTTTTATCGAATGAATGCAGCTGTCAGTTGAGAGGACAATGTGACAATATCTCTTTGCATAGCATCTTCCAGCAGGAAGGTCCCCAGAACGTTTTCTTCGTAGGGCGATATCTGGGAGATTACCTCGGTGACAGCACGTTGCAGCGTGAGAAAGTCTGAGCGCCTAGTAATGACCATTTTCCTGAGACAAATATAATTGGGGCTAATTGTTTGGTGTGTTGCTCCTGAGGAATTACTCACTTTAAGACTGTCAGAATCGGCCCAATAGAAATATGTGCACATACTCTCTAGCATAAGTGTATCGGCATGATCATGAAGTAGCCCAGGAGCAGCTTTTTGCCTCCAGGTCTCTCTGTTTTGACGCACCCAGAGGCTCTTGGAGTTCACAGCCCATCTGCATCGATCCTGTCTTGGTTTTGTTCTCCGCAGGTGATGTGTCAAACCTGACTCCTGAGCACTCCTTCGAAGGCACAAAAGTAGACGTGGGGAACATCGTGCTGGCTTTGTACAGTGGCCTCTTTGCCTACGGAGGATGGTAAGATGCAGCCCTCTTTATCTTTTTTGTTTTCAATGCTAAATGCTGTAATCTATGCGTTTTTGTTTCCAGATTGCGTTTGTGGTCCAGGACTTTCTTGTAGCCTGGGCAATGAAGCAGATGCTTTGAGTTTGCTTAGTAGCGTTAACAGTCATACTTCACACCTTGTTTCCAGCCAGAAGCACAAGGAAGTGGAGGCGATGGTGGGATTCAGAAGCAGCAGCAGATGATGGGTGATGATGCACCATGATGCTTGGTGCAGCTCCTGGATGTGTTAAGAGAAAGCAGCAGGGTGGGTTTGGCTGGCAGAAGAGTGCCACATGCCAGCAGGTTATTTTGACCACCCAACTGAAGCTCCTGGAGGACTTGTTTATCAGTGCCTTTGAGCACTTGCAAGCCCAAGGAGCCTGCTCAACTTGCTGTGAAAACAGGCTGTCGCAGCCATCATTGTCACCTGGAGGGGTGGCCCAGCTCTGACTTGCAATCGCCTCTCCTCTTGCAAGCAATCTGGCAGCATGGTGTGCTAGATCCACCAGCACCATCCAGGGCTTGCGCTATGCAGGTTTTGTGCTGTAGGTCTTGGACCACGCATCGTGAGTTTCCTTAATTTTCCTCCTGGAATTCCCTTGCGGATGTGAACAGTTTCATTTATTCCATGGACTAAGCAGAATTAACCACTGTTCTTTTTAAATTACAGGAATTACTTGAATTTTGTTACAGAAGAGATGATAAATCCCTACAGGTAGGTGTATGTCCTTTGATGACTTCCCCAGGAAGAAAACCTGTTGTTCTTGGGAAGCCCTTTCCCCATGTGTGTAACAGGGCTTGCTAATCAGCCCAGGAGTCAAGGTCTTTTCCAGAGAAAACAAAAACTGAGATAGATTAGTGTCATTGTTCCTCCCTGGAATAGGGGAAGGGGAATAACGATCCCTGGATGAGCAGGGCTGTTGGTTACACTGCTTTCCTGTACTCCTAACATTATCAGTGCTGTTGGAAAGCTCTGCTTCCTTGGCCTGGCACCTCTTTGAGTTCTAGGTGAGGAAGAAGGACTCAGGGCTTTATTACTGCCTGGTATAAACTTTCACAAGAGTTGTTTGTGTATGTGTCATGTGCTCTTCCTGTGCTGTTGAGCAACAGCCGCTTTCTGCGCTGCTTATGCCCTTCCAGGGTCAGGCAGGGGACCTGGTGAGATGAGGATGGGACACACCAAAGCAAGACATCACTGATAAATCATTTTTGCTCATAGGGAAGGTGCCTGTGAGACGGTTTTGATACGAGCTTCAGGGTCTCTTGTGCAAGAACCCCTTTCCTGGCTGACCCTGGCAGTGCTTAGTGCCTGCTGGGAAGCATAAGATTTGATACGCCCTTTCCTTGACAAACACAGTTATAAAAAAGGGGTTTGCAGCTTGCAATTATTTTCGTGTCTTCTGAATGCAGTCATGGTATTTGACTCTCTCCTCCTGTGGCTTTGAGCTCCGCTAGACCAATTATACGTGGCATCAAGCAGGGTTTCCTTTTTCAGTTTCTGTTCACAAATGAAGTTAGACTCTTTGGAAAGGCAAATTTGTACCAACACAGCCTCGTCTTTACAGACCCGCTCAGACTGTGTCTGAACTCATTTTCTTTGAGCTTTGTCAGTCCAGCCAGCTGAAAGAGAGCTTTAAAACTGCTTGTAAAGCTCTCACCTTTCCATCTCCTGCAAGAAACCCACCAGCACAAATGTTTCTCCTTTGTCCAGAAGAGAATATATGTGTTAATGCCACTGGCTAGCAAAAGACTTGGGGGCGGGGGGAGTTTTTAATTAATTGCCTTTGCAGTGATCTTGGATTACTGCTTGCCCAGACAGCCAGCATCTCTGTGCAAGAAGTCCCTTCTGCTGTAATCCTGCGCTCTACACCCGCCAGCCTCCAGGCTGTTCCCCTGCGGGCATCTTCTCCACTCTTAGGGGAAGAGCTCATGGCAGGGAAACTGGATGTGCCGAAGAGCCAAAGAGGAGCAGATTTGCTCAAACCAACATTGAGTGAGCGCAGGAGGGCTGCAGCATGAGTTGGCACGGGCAGCTCCCTGCTCTGAACTGCAGCGCTCCATTACAATTTGTATTTTCTTCCTAGAAACCTGCCTCTGGCTATCATCATCTCTCTACCTGTAGTCACTTTGGTTTATGTGCTGACAAACTTGGCTTACTTCACGACCCTGTCGACAGAGCAGATGCTGACGTCCGAAGCCGTGGCTGTGGTAAGACACATGAGTCACATCAGACACGCACCTGTTTTCTAGGGCTGGTTAAATCACACTTTAAATCTCTGCGTCCGTCTCCTAGTTTATTCTGGGCTGATAAGGGCGCTTACAAAAAAAAAAGCTGATGTTTGACAGGAGATGAAGAGCAACTGTGACGGGAGCAGGGAAGAAGAGCGTGATACTAAGTGGGATTAATCACAGATAATAGTCAGGGTGGGCTATTGGTTAGGGCTGCTCTTAATTTGTAAATATGCAAGGTTGCTGCTGGCCTCATGACTTCTCATCAGTTACCAGAGCATGATATTTATGGGAAAAGGTCAGTCAGTCAATACTGATTGTTCTCTCTCTGTATCTTCCTTGTTTTAAGTAAGAGAGAAGAATAATACTTCTATGAATTAAAATACCATTGTGGTCAGAAATCCTGATTGCCTCAGAATTGAGCAGTGTGGTATGACCTTACAAAGTGAGCGTGACCAGGATTGTTCAGTGCTTCGGGGGCAATCTCCCAGGATAAGTTGGTCTGGCTCATTCAGGTGACGGTGCTACATCCTTTGGGTTAGTACCAAGCCCCCGCTCCACCCTGTGTCACATTGCTCCAGTTGTGTGCTTTTGCAAGTCTGGAAATCAGTGTAATAGCATGGGCATAAAACCTCACCGAGGCGGCGCAGGGTCAGTTTGTCATATCAAGCCCCAGCTCCAGGTTGCTGCATTTCTGCAGGGCTGCGTCCCAGGTACTTACTCAGCAACTGGCAATAACCGTGTGTCCGAACTTCCTCACGGTTTCCATTTGGTCTTGGAACTTTTGGATGGCTGTTCTGATAAACGCTGTGTCCCAACTTTGAAGGAAGGGCTTGCTGCTGGATTTTTTTTTTTTTGCAGTTGCACAACGTGCTTCTTCAGCAAATGGCAGTGTGGAAAACTCAGTAATAGCTTCAGCACTAAGCTGTGCCATTTGTTCAGATTTCTAAAAATGTTAAGTCTTTGTAGGCAGCTCTGAGTTCTTTTGGTCATTCTGGGTGTGAAATGTCTATCTTGTCGCCCCCTCCATTTAGGATTTTGGGAACTACCACCTTGGCGTCATGTCCTGGATCATACCCGTCTTCGTCGGCTTATCGTGCTTTGGATCCGTTAATGGATCTCTCTTCACTTCTTCCCGGTAGGTTTCTTGCTCAGTTCTGTGGGTTTTGTTTACAACTCCTGCTTGATGCCTCTTCCTTTGGAGTTGGGCTCCAAAGAGTGGCTTTGGGTAGACACAAAGCCTAGAGGGTCTGAGGGCCATGTGGGGAATGCAAAAAAAATTCAAAATAAAAGAAGTAAGACTTCAAAACCATATCCAGTTTAAAGGAAAGCTTTTCAGTGGTCTTAGTCTTCTGTTCCTCAGGCAAAGTCCTACTGAAGTTATTAGGATATAAACAAACACAGGCTTGGGGCTCAGTGATGTTGATTGAGAAAGTCGCTTTAATGAAAAGCAGAAACTTAAGAAATTTCAGGGCTGAGAATCCCTCGAGAAAGGATAGGGCAGGACGGTGACTTGAGATGGTTCCAGTCCTGACACACATCTCCAGGGTCATCCTTTAATTGCTCTCTCTGGAAAAGGGGATATAAATACATCTTTTCTTGCATTCTTTGTCCGTCTCCAGCCTTCCGTCTAAGCCTTTGCACTGTGTGTGTGCAGAACACCCCGTGCTGGGGTCTGGTCCTGAACCAGTGCCTGGCAGAAGGGGCACAGCTGGCGTCGGGCAAGGCTCCACTAAGGTGGAAAACCCACGTGGAGCCCCGGACTTTTCAGTCGTGCTGCCTCAGCACTGTCTTGGCCAAGCTTGGGCCGTCCCTGCTTGTTTTGTGCCGAAGACAAACCCCAGCCCGGGGCTGAAGGTTGCTGAGGTGGTAATTGCTCTGTCTCCCCGACCTCAGGCTGTTCTTCGTGGGGTCCCGAGAAGGACACTTGCCTTCGATCCTGTCTATGATTCACCCCAGGCTTCTCACTCCCGTGCCGTCCCTCATCTTTACGGTAAGCCCCTGAGTCTGGGCTGATGATCTGGTATTGAGAAACAGGTCAGGGTGGTTTGAGAGGGCTGCTTGGGTACCGTGTCCAGACACAGCCATTCCTGCCTGCACCTCCAGGAGAGGACAGACCCTTCTTCTCATACCCTCGTGTTCCACTTCTGTTTTGAAATCCCTCCAGGCACCAGTTGAAAAGAGCTTAAATAAGTAAAACATATTTAAGATGATTCTTTTCCTGGCAGATAGTTTTTCTAAAATACCTATGTTTAGTGTTGTAACGTACATGGGTTTGCCTCTTTTCTTTCCTAATTTTTTTTTCTGCATTCAGTGCATCATGACCCTGTTCTATGCCTTCTCCAACAACATCTTCTCAGTGATCAACTTCTTCAGCTTCTTCAACTGGCTGTGCGTCGCTCTGGCCATCATCGGCATGATGTGGCTGCGTTACAAGAAGCCAGAGCTGGAAAGGCCCATCAGGGTGAGAACAGTGCGGTAATTAATTGTGTGGTGGGTCCTCCCCGAGTCGTTAGCACCAGGGAAGGTTCAGCAAGTACGGCTGCTTGTCCTGGATGGAAGAGGATTGCAAGTGTGTAGGGGAAATGTGTTGTAGCTAATGCAGGTGTGTCCCTGCCACATGGAAATCTGCTGAACACGGGACAAAGAGCTGCCGTGGCTATGGGGACATCAGAGCGAAGGAGGCTCTGGGTGTCAGAGATGTGCGGAAGCCCTGTGGGAAGCTCTCGGCAACTAACATATTCCTCAGTACAAATCATGGGCTGTGGCTCTCAGTGAAACACTTTGTACTGTTGTGGAATTCGGTTGAAATAGTTGGGGTTTTTTTAATAAAGCAGACAAACCCATGCCTGAAGAGATGGGAACTTTGTTCTTTGTCCTTGGCCAGCTTGGCAGTACCGTGTCCCATCTGGGAGGAGGCCAAGACCATGTCAGCCGCAAGCCAGTCTGCCTTCCTTAAAGGCATGTTTCTCACTCATCCCCCAGCACGCTCAGGTTGCTGCCAAATGGGCAGCCAGAGAGAAGCAAACTCCCAGACCTCTCCCAGTGCCTTCCCAAAGTAACTCTTTGCAGGGTGTTCCCTTTGTTTTCTTCTAAAAGCTGGGGTTTGGTGGTGGAGCACGAACTCCTTCCCTCCCCAGGCTGCACAGCTTGATAGACTTCACTGGAAAGGGTCTCCTGACGCAACTTCTAAGCTGTTTGTTGGGTCCTTGTTCAGGTGAACGTCTGCCTGCCCATCTTCTTCATCCTGGCCTGCTTGTTCCTCATTGCTGTTTCCTTCTGGATGACGCCGAAGGAATGTGCGATTGGCTTTGCAATCATCTTCAGCGGGATCCCTGTTTACTTCTTCGGGGTCTGGTGGCAAAACAAGCCCAAGTGGGTTCTCCAAGGCATCTGTAAGTATTATCAGTGAAGAGAGCAAGGGTGCAGCCTTGCCTTTTGCTTCCAAAATAGCTTCCCAGCGAGCATGCTGCAGCTGGTAGCACTTTGTGTAGTGGAGGTTCCCAATGCCTTGGCTCTGATCATCTCTTTTAACGGTAACAAGTTTTAACCTGACGATGACCTGATCTACTAAGCACCCAAAACGCTCCGTGACTGGTGGTAGTTTGAAAGCTTGGGCCAAATAGCATGTTTGGGTTTTTTTCATCTTGGCGAACGGGAGGTTGTTACACAGGGGAGCGTAATTTGTTGAGCACGTTGCTCAACTGCCTCTTGGAAAGGCGCAGGGTCGAGCCTTTTGTCAGCAGAGAATCCCTTTCTAGTGGCGTGGGAAGGGAAAAGGAGTAACAGCACAACAGTCTTAGCGCAGTTGGCCTCAATTTGGCTGCTGAAAATTCGGAATTAGTCCCAATCCATCGCTTAGCCCATGCTAACAGTTCTGACCCAGTCAAAGCTCCCCTTGGCATCAAAATGTGGCAGCAGAGCAGAGAGAGGGAAAAAGCCCCTGGATGTTTTCTCTTAGGAGGTTTGTTTTCTAAGGTGTATTTGTAGAGGGTTTTCCAACCGCTGACACTACACCACGGTGTGTTTTGTAGGGCTGGGAAGGCCGTGCTTGGCGTGTGTAACCTCTGTCTGAACAACTGAATCAAGAAAGTCAATTTTGTCCAAGTAACTAAACTCTACCATCTGCTTCCCAGGTCTCATACAGCAGGCTGACCTAAAAAGCAGACAAACAGAAATGCCCAGCCATAGCTGGATGCTTTTTATGAAGCAGAAAAAGGCTTTCAACAGTGCTCAGTACTTGTTTTTATTTTTTTTCCTCTCCTCTCTCTCTCAAACACTCACTTTTTAATTCTGTGTATTAGGCTCAGTTCCTGGAAAAAACCATTTTTGCAGTGCCTGGGCGTCAAATTACCATATTAATTGTTTTCAACCACCAAAGGCTTGTAAGGAGAATAGAAAATATTCTGGGAACACAGAATGATAGTCCTGCAAATGTCCAGTTAGAAATACAGGAACTTGAAACACTCAAGTATATTCATGTAGAGCAGATAATTTGACCTCCAGCTGATCTGAGTTTGGCCGTGTGTGACGTGGCGAGACGACCTTGTGATCTCCACTCACCCAAGCAGTAGAAAGCACAGATGGGTTTGGATACCGGCTACCAAAAGTAATGAGTGGAAAAAGACAGTGACTTCAGTTTAGCACCTTTCCTGGGCAAACTTGCATCTGAAAGGCTTCCTTTGCTCTTCACCTGCTCCGTGCAAGGCAGTGGACTCTGCCTTGTGTTCAGTACCCTGAGCTGGTTTTGTCCTGGGTACTTGAGCCGTTGGAGAAGCTGTGTGTGCACACAGCCGAGGCTTTCAAAATCACAAATAAAAGCATCGGCTCATGTTTCCTCAGCCCGTTCTTGCTATCGTGCCTGACTCAGTTTTGGCTGCTTGCAGTTCTGGCATCCAAACGTATTTACCGTACCAGCGGGCAATCAGAAACTGGTGTCAGGAAGTACCGGAGCCTCTCTCGGGGCAGCACAGCATCCGTGCTGGAGGAGCAACGCTCCCGGTGTTATTTGTTTAAGTTCTGGGCATGAGTAGAGAGTCGCCCGTGGCTCATTTGCTTTTAAGTCTTAAATTGTATTTGGACTTTCTTGCTCAGCACCACAGTGGTGGGATCGGCCCTGGTGTCATGAATGGAGACCAAGATTCGCGTTGGGCCCCTGCCTGTGGTCTCTGACCTCTACTTTCCTTTTTTCCCCATAGACTCCGCGACAGTCCTGTGCCAGAAACTGATGGAAGTAGTTCCGCAAGAATCGTAAAGTGGCAAAAGCAGGGACATTCAACTCGAGGAAACGCACAATTATTATTTTTAAGACGACACAAGGAGAAAACGCTTCTTATCCCTCATCAACGAAACCCAGGCACCGGAGCGCCTCAGTGGAGCTGCTTCGTGCCTGACACCATGCCCCCAGCTCTGCCTTGCCTCCTCCAGCCCCTCCATCGCCACCTTTTAGCTTGGCAGACGAGCAACCCCGCGACGAGAAGTTCTTGGTACGAACATGGGCTGGGAGGAATTCCCGCCAGCAGCTTCGAAAGGGTCCTGCCTGTCCTGCAGCAGCGTCTGTGTGTGTGTGATACCAAGGGCTGTACTGCAGTTCTGTGTAGGCTTACTTGGCTCAGATCTGGGATCCCCCACATCTGATCGTGAGCCTGGTTTGAGTGGTGCCAGCTGTACAAACGTGCCTGGGGCTGGAGCTTGGACTGTCCCAGAGCCACAGGGCGGTCTTGAGCCTGGCCCACCTGCCTTACCTGGTCAAGGAGGGGTGGTTGGGAAGCAAAGGTTGGCTGATGTTGGCTCACACACACACAAACTCATACCAAAATACGTGCTGCTGGATGCTGTGGATTCTCTTGGCTGGCAGTGGCTTAGGTGAGACAAGGCAGAGCAGAATTAGTCAGAAAAACGATGTGGGGAGGCCTCGTCTGACTTTCATCGCGTTCCTGACTAGAGCATTCGGGGTCCCCTGCCACCGTCTGGCTTTTTACTCTCAGATCCAAGCCATCTCCCTGCTACTGAGCCGGTCCTCCGGGATGCTCTTCCCCAGAACGCCCATCCCACGGCCCTGTGAATTAGCGCTGGGGCAGGTGCAGGCCTGAGAATGGAGTTCCTCCAGATAAACCCAGGGAATTGCAGTTACCAGAAGGCCAAGTCCTTGGCTTGCTCACTCCATGGTGTTTCTGTAGATGGGCTTTCATCCAGCGTGGGGTGAGCAACGTCACGCTCTCCAGACGGCCCTGGTCATTGCCCGCAGCGCGATTTGTGTTTGCCTCTAAACCGTTCGCAAAGGGGAAATAAGGGTGGGATTCCTTGGGCTCGTTCCCTGGGTCCTGTGTGTGTTTTGCCTGTCGCCGTGCCCTTCGTATGCCGGGTCACCTCTAGAAAGTGCAGCAGAGGGGAGACCAGCTGGGTCTGGGCGTGTGGAAGGGGTGGATGTCCCCCCACGGCCGGGGCCTGGCTTTAATCTCGGTCTGCTGTCGATGGTCTGTTTTGCTCTAAGAAGGAGGGACCAGGGGCTCTGCTCCTCCTTCGTGCAAAACTGCGGCATCAGGTTTTGGCTTGGTGAGATGCGCCCACCAACATCCTCCCTGGCTGGGAGCGGTCTTTGAGCATAAACCGCACGTGAAATCTTGTTTTGCTGTTGTGGGTGATGCTGTCCCATCTCCTGAGCCCACCCCAAATCTCTCTAGTTTCCAAGTAGTCAAAAACCGTCCTCTTAGGAACTTGTCACTTTATTTGCTCAAAAGCATCACTTTTCCAGCAAAACTGCAGTTCTTGAACAATTTGCTCGTTGTGCCTCTGCGCTCAAGGTGATAGTCAGTTGGAAATCAAAAACACCTTGTCCTCACGAGTGAGCTGCTTCACTCTCTCTTACAGATCTTCTTTGTGCTCGTGCTTTGTGCAAAAAAGCTGTTGAACTACTTTTTCTCCTTCACGTTTTTGTAAATCAAGCTGTTTGGAAGCCGGGATCCTCTAAGAGCTAATGCTTTCTGCTGGATTCTCCTCGTAGCGTAGAGTTATTTTGGATGAAGAGGCATTAAGGACACCAACGGTACTAGCTCATGCTTTGTCCTTTTCAGTTCTTCAGCACAAAAAAAAAAAAAGCCAAAAAAAAAGAAAACGTCCTTTACAGCAGGTGGCAGCTTCTGTTGAAGTGTGTGTGACAGTGACCGTGGCTACGTCAACAAGTGTTTACGTGCAGCTTCTTGCTATTGCTTCTCTGCCCATGCGTCCTTGCTTCGAGGCAGTGCAGGAGGAATAGGTGAGACAATCATCACGCTGAAAACCTTTGCTGTCAGGTCGCTTATTTAGGGATATCCAGCCCAGAGCGGCTGCCGCTTTACATGTGTTAGTGTTGAGCTCTCCTGGAGCTAAGTTAACGTGGGGAGAGTCGCAGCCAGTGTGGGTAGATCTACAGCGCAGAAGAACCCAAAGTTTATGGCCAGTGCCTGGCTGTTCAGAGACCTACGTGCAATGAGTTGGAGCAGCTTGGAGCCGGGGCCTCCAAAGAGCCATTGGCATAGATAAGGTCATGATCCACGAAACCTGAGCTTTAGTTTTGGAATCTTCGTCCAGCTGAAGGCTGAGTTGTTTGGGCAGGCCAGTGGTGGGAAATCACTGCTTGTACTGGACCTTTTTCATGGAGAGAGGACCTCAGTCTTTCACCTTCCACTTGCTCTCCAGGTGGTTTTTTTTGGCTGTAGTGGTCTCAGGGCCTGGGGTCAGCGTAGAGGCTCTCAGTGCTAATATATACCAGCAGCATTACTTGCGATGTAAAGGGAGGGGATCTTTAACTCTCAGCCAGCTCAGTCCAGTGGAAATTAACACTTGAGCCCTGTCCACAGAGAGCTCGGAAATGGGTCCAAATCTCCCAGAGGCATGGGGGTGGCTTGGTTTGGACACATCTTTAAATAAGTTTCATCAGTGATGAAGACCCCTCACTACATGATATCCTCGTGGTGATTTTGTCACACCGGTTTTAAAGAGGAGATGTCACACTGAGAAATATATATATTTTTTTTTTAATTAATCAGCTGATCTTGATTAAATCCTTAACTCGCTTGTGTGCTCTTTCATGATTTTTCACTCGCTGCTAAAGATCTTTTCTCTTGTACTAACATGCTGGCTCTAGCATTGGTACCATGTGTTTCATGGTGATCTCACCAGCGGCTCCTTGGCAATAGACTATAGGAAGAAACTGAACCAGGTACCAGTTCAGAATGACAAAAATGCTGAATTCGCTCAGCCACAGCTCACATCTCAAAGTCTACCTTTCAAAAACTTGTTTTCTTTTTATCCCTGATTCGTTGGCCCCACTAGTTCCTGTCCACCAGAAGCTGGTGACATGGCTGTAAGAGGTGGGGTTATTTTCCTTGGAGGTTGGGGAAATAACAAGTGAAGGGGTAAAACCGAATCGAATTTTATAAAGAAAACACAATAAAGTCACTTCTCCAAAGAGGAGGAACGCTGCCAACAGCATCTGCTGTCCAGCCCGACAGCTTGTAACTCAGCTCAGCTCAGCAACCAGGAGTGTCTGGTGCCCTCGGGGGCTGGCCACGTTTAGCTGGGTTTTGGGAGGGAAAAAAAGAGAATATATCCCCGCGAAAAGACCTCCTTGCTTGTTTACCTCAACTGTGGAATGAGATGTGTCACGGAGGGCAAGGGGAGCAACAGAGCCTTCAGAGAAAATTTCTCGTCGTTCCCAGCCCTGGATGTGGGATTTTTTTTCTGTTTCTCTGTCTGCTTGTGCTCTCTCTCGAGCCCGTGATCGCTCATGCCTGTTCCAGCCCACCAGGGGAGAGAAACCCTTCCCGCAAGGGACACGTTCGACCTCAGTGACCGCGAGTTTGCTTTCCTCAACAAGCAGTTACAGCGAAAGGAGGTTCCACGTGAATCTGTTTCGTATGACGGTGTTCTGCAAGTACAGCCGGAGCGGTTGCGTCAGTGGAATCGCAGAATCATTAGGTTGGAAAAGACCTTTAAGGTCATCGAGTCCAACCTCGAACCCGTGGCTGCGTATTTCTGCAAGTGCTGGCTGTGCTGCAGTAGCCTTTTGGTCCTTGTACTAAAACTCGCTTTTGGTTACTGCTGCTCTCAGCTCGTTTTTCAGTATTCGTTTGGTTGGTTTGGGAGCTCCCGGAGCAGCATCCCGCAGGGATTGTTTAACTCGGGCAGGGCTCTGCGGGAGTTGTCTGCCGGGCGTTTCCTTCCCCATTGGGTTCCTCTTTCTAAATGAGAAACCTTCCCGGCTGAGATGCAAACCAGCCCTGCAAAACGTTCCTGGCCAAAAATGAGGGGGGGCAGAAATTAAGTTATCCTGGGTGGATTTTTATTTATTTTTTTTTTTAACTTCCTGCAGTATTTGCAGTGTTCTCCATCTCGGATGCTGTGTTCTAGTAAACACACCTTTGTTTTTAACAGCACCCTCTGTGGCTACTAAGTTCAAAGGGACTCTGTCGCTGTTGAACCAAGGTTTAAAGGCCCTTCAGCTGGATTGAAACTTGTAGGAAGTGGCTTTGTTGTTCTCCGAGCCCTCTGCCTGCGAGTAGCTCAGGCCGGGGAGTAGATTGGGCTCCCCTGTGGGCTCCTTGGCTGTGACTTCCCACCTGCGGAGGGACAGTTGCGGCGGCAGAATCGCGGTCTGGCAGCAGGGAATCCCAGGGAAGGCTTCCTCTCGGTACCCGTGCCTTCAGCCGAGGCTACAGTGTTCTCGGGCTTTAATAAAAAATAAAAATTAAAAAAAAAAATTAAAAAAAAATTGAGGAAACAGCCAAATGTTATGATTGCGCAACGCTCCGGCTGTTTGGGGGCTATTCTTGTGGGCA
>NW_009698443.1:0-16446 GCF_000703405.1 Apaloderma vittatum | reverse complement strand
CCAGGGGTGAGACAGCTCCGGTTACCCCTCCAGGGGCTCAGCCAGAGCCCCGCGGACTCGATCGCAGCCTCGTGCCGGCCCCGGGAGCCTGCAGTGACCGGGGAATCCGCTCTCACGTCTCGTCCATCCCATGAGATGTCGGTGCTGAGGGATGCTCATGGAGCTCTCTCTGTTTCTGGTGGCTTCTGGTTGCCACTGGCCGGTCTTAACGCTGGTTTGGTCCATCCTTGAGACGTTTTTTCCCAGTTTACATGGTTCAAACTGGATGCAGCAGCTGGGGTCGGGGGGATGCGTGATGCTGGGGGACTCAAAGCCGAGTGCTGCTCCGCTGCGCGTAGGAAATGTGGCTTGGATTAGGTTTGCCCCTAAGGAACCGATGTCCAGAGGATTATTTCTTTGCTTTTAGCCCCCTGTTCCTTTTGCGAGAAGGGGTGTTGCTTCCTCCAGCTGTTGAAGTGTTAGTGAGGAAAAAAAAGAAAATAAAAAAGTATTTTTTTAAATATTGAATTAATTTTTAAACGGTCTAAAAGAGACTTTGTATCTACACCTAAATTATTCCCGTTGGGTGCCGTTCGTCTCGGCGCAGGGGCTCTGCCAGCGCTGGGGTGCTCTCCCGCATCCCAGCCGTCGGGACGTGACGCTGCGGGGTCCGGCTGCTTCTCCTGCGCTGGGATGAATTTCACACGTAAGGGGGGGAAAAAAAAAAGAAAAAAAAGCCTTATTTGTTCCGAGAGGACAGGGCGAGATCCGTGTCCCACCTAAATCCTTGCAAAGGAAGAATTTTAGTGGTGCCCAGACATCGTGCTGGCCTGCGGAACAAAGGGAGGGTGAAATTCACTCCTAGTGAACCATCTGACTTTTCAGAGATACCTTTCTTCTAAAGTTCATATTTTTGTTGTTTTTTTTTTTTTTAAACACAGGAAAAAAAATAAAAGGATCTTAACATACAGAGGAAAATCTAGATCTGATTTACAATTTCGTTATATTTGGTTGCTTTAAAAAATATTTTACTAATTTAAATGTTGCTGTAGATGACATTCTATTTATTTTAAGGAGTAAATATCTTTTAGTCTTAATACTTCTACAGTAAGCACTGTCTATTTACAATGTTTGTGTTCCTGTCAACACAGCTGTTCCACCACTGAGCGAGTGCTGGTCAGCCAGTAGTAATTTAATCAAACGGCCTTGTAAAACAAGATGTTTCCTGCAATGTATATTTTTTTTTTCCTAGTATTTCTTGATTCTTTTATGTCTGTGGTTAACAAACCTGTTAAATGTTTGGGTTGTTCTATGTTTTGGGTTGTCGTTTTGTTTTTTTAACAAAGAAAGCTGAATTACACCTCTCTTGTTGCTGGTCTTTGCCTCCAAAACTTTGATTTTGCAAAAGGTTGCCTTGTTTGCCCCACATCCACCCGCACCCGAGCCCTGGGTTTCCAACCGTTCCTCTCGCAGACGGGTCTAAGACAGCGCCCGTTCCTCTATCCTCATCCTCCTTTTCACAAAATTCTAGTTTTGCCGGTGTTAAAACCAAGGGGATGGGAAAGTGGGTGAGCTTGAGGCAGGAGGTGGGAGCAGATGACACACGTTCTAGCTCCCGGGCGTGGTTGGATGACAGAGATGCTGCTGATAAAAGCTTGCAGCCAAAAATAAATGTCTTAACAGCAGGAAGGTATCAACACTGATACAGGGAACGTGCTCCCCTGCTGCAATCCCCGTGGCCTTCCACGCCAGAGAGATGCTCTGCCTGGCTCGAACGCTCAGGCGCATCCCGCCCACCCCGCAAGAGGAAGAAATGGGCGTGAAACGAAGGCTGCAAAGAAAACCCAGTAGTAAAGGGAGACTTCAGTGATGCCTGTGTTGGCTGAGTAGATGTTATACTCTATTTCCCACTGAATTTTAGGTGCTACAGTCAACCGATGTCTTAAGAAATGAGAGAACTGACAGGGAAAAGGCAGTTCTAGATTTACTCTCGAGCTTTGTGCCTGTTTCAGAAGGTAACGCTGGAAAAAGAGAATCTGCTCAGACCCAACATCCCCGTAAAACCAAACCCCACTACCAAAGTAGCATTTAACTTTAAATATATTTATATGCACCTAAAAAGGAAGAAGTTGGAGGTGCAGAAAGGAGAGCGCAGTTGCGAGGATGATTTGTGCCACAAGGCGCCCAGAGGCGCTGCGATACAGCATTAGAGACTCTTAGTGGAGGAATTAGTGTAATCTAAGAAAAACATTTCTAAAAGCCAGCACAGCTCAACAGCAGAATAGCCTGTGCCGCGAGCGATTTAAAAGAGATCATTCAAAAAGCGACAGTTGCGGCCAAAGAAGGAAAACAGAGGAGGGAGGAAACTGGGGAAAATTACATATAAAACCTCAATCAAACGAGTGAAGAGGACGTTCACAGGTGGGATGCTGACAGGACACAGAGAAGGGCTGTGGAGCTTGTGGGAATCCTGCCAGAGACACCGTGAGCCCCGTGCTGGGCCACAAAGCGCTTCAGCACACAGATAACGGGGCAGCAGAGAAAAAACACGAGTTATTTGCACCCGTGTTTGCTACAGGCTTGCTTGGAGAAGTTCCCATGCTGGGGCTTTTTCTTTGCAGGGAGTGAGCCCAAGGAATTGGCTGCCAGATAAAGCATCGCGTTGTGGATTGAAGCTCCAGCTCTGGGATTCGGAGGCGTCCAAGAGCTGCAAAAGGTCCCGGATCAGACGAAACGCTACCAGCAGGCGTGTGCGGCAACCCAGCGGCGATGCCCATGGGGTGGGAGGTGGCAAAGGGGTCCAGGAGTAGCCCAGATTGCTTGCAGGAAGGTGTTGTAGAGGCTACGGAGATGGAGAAGAGTATCCTGGGGATCCTCCGAGCTTCCCGTGCCCCAGATCCTTGGGATTTCAACAGGCTCAGGTCCCACTGAGCTTCCCGCGGGGTTTGAAAGAAGGAATTAATTTCCGTGATAGTTGTTTGGGAGACTGAAAACATTGGCAAAAGTAGTTATTAGGGGAGGGAGGTGGTCTGTGTGTGGCTCTTTTCTGCGTTCAGGCTAGTTCGGCACAGACAATCTGGGAAAAAAGAGATGGAGAGGAGTGGCAAAGTCTCCTGGAGAAGGAGCGTTTTTTCAGGCTCATCCAACATCAAGGTGATGGCAAGGAGGGATCTCCTGGCAGGGCAATAAAGCAGCAGATGAGAAGAGCGTTAGGAAGTGAGAACAAAAAATAAAAATGTCAGTGCTGCTGTGTAATGGCACCATCCTAAGTGCTGAGCTGGTCCCACCACGCTGCCCAGGGGCTGTGGGAGGGGAAGAGGACCCAGACTCGCTGTCCCACATCACTGGGCGAGCGTTGGGGCCGGCAGCCTGAAACAAAGGCAGGAAGTGTTTTTTCATGCGCGGCAGCCTTAATCATGCGCTCGGCGTCAGGGGATGTTGTCGAGACAACTTTTATGCCCGCACTAAAGTTCAACGACAGCTCGGATAAAAGGGTTTGTTATAAACTGCAGGAGCCCTCATGCAGCCTCTGCCTCAAGGAGCCCTGGGCTGAGTCGGAGGCTGGAAGGACAGATCCAGGACGGGATCAGAACTCGTGTTTGATACGAGTTTTCCCTAAAAGATCACTACTGATGGCTGCTGGAGGCACAGTCCTTTGGCCACGTGTTGACTCTTAGCTCCCTCCATGTTGTCCTTCCCTTTGGTGCCACTGCAGCCACCTTGCCTTTGTGCCAGGAGGACGAACATCACTTCAGCCCCACGGTGGGCTCTGCTCTCTGCGTGGGAGCCACATGTGGACCCAGCATGGTCCTCAGGCAGCACCGAGCTGTCTCAATACACCTCCCCAGCTTTGGCCTCTTGTCCTGACAGCTGGAGGCTGCAGGTGTGGGAATGCAGCCCTTCTGGAGGACACACAGGCAGCCAAACTGATGGGTTTTTCCACCCTGGAAGCACAAACACGGCATTTTTCTCCCCAAACCCAGGAACGCCCGTGTGTTTGAGTGACACGGAGAGGGGCACGGGGGTCTGCCACCAACAAAGGGCGAGCCCTCAAAGCAGCAGGTAGAAATGCCTCTACAAATGAGAGGTGAGCCCGGCACAAAGCAATAAACCCATTGTTTATTTGAAGATCTGCATGAAAGATGAGAGGCAATAAACGTTGGGAAGAAACCACTAAGGGTGGGGTGTGACACGGGCTGGGAGCTGCTTGAGGGGTACTTAAATGAGAGCAAGGAGCTGATGAGGAATTGCAGAGAGAACTAACAAAGGGATCCTCCAGGGCATATAAATTAATACACTGTAAATGAGATAGAGGTATAATGAAATTTAATAAAAGGAGAATTGATGTGGACAAACTCCCTGGCAGCACAATATACCCGACAACAAATGGTCCCCTTAATACTGAAGCAATGGAAGTGCTGTTTGGAAGTCATGGGTTTTTTTAAAAAAAAGAAAGAAATAAAGGAGTTGCTAATATGTCACCTGTTGTATAAAAGCCATGAAAGAAAAGTGTCTCTTCAGAACACACCAGTCTGTCCTGATTTTGCTGGAGACCTATTTAAAGTGTCGGAGCTCAGCAACACTGGATTTATAGAAGAAAGGGTGTTGTAGATCGTTAACAAAGGCCTCCAACCCCCTGAATAGCAGACTTCGAAATAGGAATCTTTTTTACAGGTACCTACAAGGGTTTTTTCCCCAGAAATTTACTGAATATGCAAGTTCTTCTACCTATTTCAGGCTGCCTTCCCCCCTTCCCGGGGGACAGCACAACACAAAAGATAAATACACATTTTAATCCCTACATCGAATTAGACACCAGGGAAGTAAGAAACAACAATTCCTCTTACCTGAGCCTCTCTTCCCCTTAATTAATTAACTTGTCCTTCAGACTCTGTCCCTCTGGGGCCACCGTGCGAGGCACCTCATGGTGATGTGAAGAGCTCTGCCAGCGCCGTGTCCCCAAAAAGCAGCTTGCGGTTTGCTGGAGCAGAAAATGCACCTGTTGCCTTAGGCTTGTTAAATACGTTCCTTGGGGAGCTTGTTCCCGGATTTAGGGTGGCTGAAAGCACTTTCAGCACAACCCAGTTACCCACCAGGTGCACCACGAGCCGTGGCAGCAGTGTTGGCCCGCAAAGAGCTGAGCGGTGGCCTGCTTGGGCTGGAGCTGGGGAAGGATGAGGGGACACTGCCTGAGACAACGGAAACGGGCAAGATGACAGCTTATGTAAGAAAAAGAATTCTTTTTTTTTTTTTTGTACCAAGAGCTCTTTTCAACACCTGCTTTTGGAACTGATTCCCTGCCTCCCCTTTGCAGCCAGGGCAACAAGCGCTGAAATGATGCATCCCGAGGATCCTGCTCTCCCAGCTCCTCCGCGTGGGTTGTCATCACTTGTCACTGTGTCCTTACGAACTCGACCAGCAGCCTCGGTGGCTCGGGATGCATTTGTCCAAGCACACCAGCAGAAGGTCTTTATACATACTCTGCCACCTCATTTTCCATCTACACATTCTGGCAGGCTCTTGGCACCATTCGAAGCAAGCTTTGAGCACGGTATCGTCACAGACTTTGGAAAAATGAGGTACTGTCTGTAACAGCATGAAGTCAGGAATCTCACAGCCTCCAGGGCAGTCAGCAGTATTATCACAAAAATGAGCAAGAAAAAGAAAAGGCACAGAGCTTCGTGCGTGCTAAGTGCCGTAAGCAAATTCTTTGTACGGGCAATATGCCTGTACAAACCCTAAAAGCATAACTACACGGTGCGAACACGAGTGCATTATCCACTTTTGGACCATTTTCTGGCTGGTTTTGTCAAAGGCTCCAGGAGCCTGGCTCTGCAATTCAGTGAGGTCATTTCTTCTCTAACTTGCCCGGGAAAAGCACGGGCTCCCCCCTCTCCCCACGCGGCTCCTCGCCTTGCGTAACCACTGCGCGCTGCAAGGGCAGAGCTCGTCTCTCTTAGCCTTTGGCTTTGCAGAGCTCATAAATCAGGTCTGGGCATCTCAGGTATTCGGAAGGCTCTGCGGTGTAACGGAGGTGCTGGTGCATGCTAGATCTGAGAGCTGCGTTGCCGCAAAGACACTGGATAAGTTCAAAGAACAAAAAAAAAATCGACATCTGGAGGGGCTGTGTTACCCCTGCCAGGAGAAGGGTGGGTGGTGAAGCTCCTGCTCAGTCGATAGATGCTAAAACCCTGCAAGCCTCCGTGTGATAAAGAATATGCAAAACACATTTTGGGCCTGCAAGGACTTGAAATGAGGTTGCCGCTGGCCCTGGCTCTCATTAAACACGAATCAGCAGGCCAGTTGCACATAGATAATAAAACCAGCAGCACACGTAATCTTTCTATATCAAGTCCTGAGAAAATCAAGCTGAACACTTTAGGGCTGTACCAACAGCAGTTGGGGAAGCGGCTGTGTGGCCACAGGGAGATCTGAGCAGCCAAAGGCACGCGAGGAGCAGCTCAGTTCACAGACCTTGCTGCAAGGGATGCCCAGACCTGCCAGCCCACGCCGGCACTGCTGGGGGAGAGCTGGCTGGATCAAGGAAAAAGCCAGGGTACGCCCCAGGGACCCAAAGGGAACACGCTTTGGTGACCATCAGCTGCCTCACATGCCGGGCATTACCACCTTTTCACTGCTTCACTATTTCTTGCATGTTTGAGGTCAGCTCAGACCTTTAAAAGATTTGCCAGAGGTTCTGAGAAGCTGCAGGGCTGGGAGCCGAGTCCCTGCGGTCTCCTGACGTCGATGTCTGCAGCGTCGCTCCTGCAAAATGGTATTTAGCCATTTGCCAACGTGGTGTTTGCATTAGG
Organism: Apaloderma vittatum; assembly: GCF_000703405.1. NCBI lineage: Eukaryota > Metazoa > Chordata > Aves > Trogoniformes > Trogonidae > Apaloderma > Apaloderma vittatum. The sequence continues at coordinate 9,655 of NW_009698443.1, read as the reverse complement.
GATAAAAAAGGTCCAGATTGAGAAAGTTGCTTGAAATAATCTCTTCAAAGAGGCGCTGGCTTTCCACAATGTAAAGAGTTTAAGCTCTCACATGACACGTCGGGTTGTGCAATTACAGCAGAAATCGGCGTTGGCTCTGGGCAGCGCGGGCACCGCGGAGAGCAGGAACCTGAGAGAGGTCTGGGCTGACAAGCTGCTAATTGGATCAGCCCCCTCCTCAGGTAGTGAAAATAATTGCTTCAAAATAAAAATGCCAGTTCCTAGAAGAAAGCCATTTAAAGACATAATAATCCCAGTGTGGATCAGACCCTCTAAGTAACCAAAAATTACTATTGCTGGTCACATTTTTTTTCTTTAGAAGGAACATTTAGGATGGAAAAATCCTTTTGTCACTTAGAAAGCTTGCAAGCCTCAAACCTCCCTAGCTTTTCTTTAGCTTCTGTATTTAATTAAAATTAATACTTTGAATGATAACAGAGAAAACTTAAGCAAAAATATTCTGCCTCTGTGGAGTTTCTGAGTATGTGCTATCACTGCTGAGCAAAGGTTAAACAGGTTTTGTCTGTTTTAGTAATTAAACTGAATTTGGGAGAACCTCCTGCACCCAATGAAATGAGATAAAGCCTAAAGCTGGTTAACACCAGCCAGGTGTGACAGATCCAGGGCTTGGGAAGAGATGGGGAATTGGAGACAAAGAGGAAAATCGACCTGGAATGAAAAAAGGGAACTTGATGCTGCATTAGATCAAAGGGCAAAAGGCACGTCGGGCAGAGCTTCCCTGTCAGGTACATGGGTTGGTGGGGGGGCAGGTGGAGGAGCTGGCATTTCCCCCTGTACAAATAACCCCAAGGGGGCAGCAGGAGGAATGGAGCCACAACTTTTCATTTTGGACCGTTTGGAGGAAGTTTCCCAGGTCTTCAGATGGATGGAGTTACCACCCAGAGCTAAAAGATTCTCCCCAGCTGGCTTTGGTGAGGTTCCCCTCGTGGCCTCGGGTGCAGGTCGTGCTCGGCTTGCTGCCTCTCCCCAGTGAACACCCACTGGCTTGTTCTAGCCCTGCTGGCCTCCAGGTGCAGCAGATAAAGGTGAGGGATTTGGCAGGAATGAGGAACCCCGGCACCAGCCCATGCCTGCCTCCAACGGAGCCCTTCGCCAGGCAAGTCTATGCCTGGGGAGAGCTGCCGGCCTCTCCTGGAAGCTGCTCTGTGGTTCGGAGCCCCGCCAGGTCGCTTTGCTACGTATTTGTCCGATACATACTGATTCCCACCGATAAAAAAGCTGTAGCACAGCCCATGTGAGCTAACGGCTCTGCGCTGAAGAAAGGACCTTCCTGGCAGAGCTCTTTGCTGGATCCAGAAGGACCCATTGCCCTGTGTGAGCTGCTCAGCATCTTTATCTCATGGTGTCTTGAAATACCCGTCCTCTTTTGCAGGGACTGGTGTCCCCCAGTGCCAGGAGTGAGCAGGAGGAGCCTGTCCGTGAAGGTGGCAGAGGGGAACGGGAAGCTCCTGCAGCTGGTGCTGCACAAATACACTCTCTTCTTCCCGGTGTCTGTCCTGCTCTTTCACTTGGTACCTGGGGAGCGGAGGAGAGTGATTCTATTAAATCAGAGTTGGCCCATTGCATGGGAGTAGAACTCACTGCTGCAGCCGGAACAGCAGGAGAATGGGCACCCCGCAGCCTGCCAGACCCAGGCACCTGGCCACGATCCCCTTCCTTCCCTCGAGCAGCTGCGCTGCTTCTCCCCTCAGTCCCATAATGTGACAATTCATCTTGTGGGAAAGCGTGGAGCTGGCTTTGAGTGTCAACGGCCACCATGGAAACCCAGTTTACACTCACGATCCTTGCCGGACAGCGCTGCGGAGCAAGCGGCAGATACCAGAGTAAATATTGGTCTAAATCCCGTCTGCTCCATCAGCAGAACGGGTCATGTGTGGCATGTCAGACCGGTCTTCACGTGGTTACCTTAATAATGAAGCTGTGCTTTCCATTCAGACAGCACAGAAAAAAGCCCACTGTGTCGTATCGCTAAGATCTGGGGTTTGCCTTCCTGCGCGACTCTTTCTTTTCTAGCAAGAGAAACAACATCACAGGTCAGGAAACTGAGATGGTTTTTTCCCAAGATGAAACAATACACGTTACAGTGGCAGAAAAACTGGTAACAGATATATATTACTCTCACTGGGATTGTGGCTTGAGGTTGAAATTAAACCATTTCTTTATAAAACAAGTCAGTGATAGATAGACAGATATGGGACAATCACCTCTCACACCATGTCTGTAAAATACCCTGAAACATGTTCAGAAATGGATGAAATGTCATCTTTTAAACACTGAATCATACTAACTGCTGGAGTATGAATCTAGACAAACAGGCAGCACAGGAGAACAGTCCTGTGAGGTGGTGAGTTTTGTAGACGACACACAGTGCTCTGCTGGAAGGAAAAAAGAAAGGTTTATCGACATTTGATGGTCCCTGAATTGCTAGCCATCCCTAGGAGGTCGTTGAGTTTTCGGGGATTTACAGGAAAGGGTGGGAAAGAAGCAACTTGACAGAATCATAACCATGGTGTGTGCATCTCCCACGTCTCCTGCTCCATGGACGATTTCTCACACCCACCATCGCCAACATGATCACACCAAAGCAAGGACCCTGCTAAAGCAGCTCCTTTTCCTCAAGGCTAACGCTTTAGGAGGTAATTTCTGCTCACAAGAGCCATTAATATACCGAAGTGTACCGAAGTGTAAGCCGCTGGGAATGAACAAATATTTTCTTTTCTTTTGCAAAACCACAAGGAATCTTGCCAGGGTCATTGCTTCCAGAGGGTAAATGTTTAGCATGATAAGGGATGTATGGAGCTATCTTTACCGAGGGGCTAACAAAACCAGCCTGAACTGGAGAACGTACCAAATCCCTCCACAGTGCGTTGCTCAGACTGGCGAAGCCTTGTCAAAACAAGGTGACAGCAGCAGGTATGACAGTAAATAATCTGATCCCAACAGCTGTCACAGCGCTAGCAGGAAAAGCAAATGCCAGTCAGTCATGGAAAAATCTACGCGCCCACCGGGCCCAGTCAAGGGCTTTTTGTGAAGATAAACCAGAACTTGTCGCATCAATGTCACTGTTATCAGGGCTAAGGTAGGTAAAAATCAAACACTAAGAGTCAGCCCCTGTCCTTTGCCTGCTCAGCTGTCAATAAAATGTAAAATTTGGGCATGGGAGAACTAAGAAGTGATTCATGTCCACTCTTGCCACAAGGCAGGTCAACTTGCTCCAACCATCTCTGGCTGGTCTTAGCCAAGTCTTTGGAAATTTCACGGCTACCCCAGACAGCCTCACCAGCCTGGCACTCAGTAAGTTTTCTCTGGTGTCTAAATTAAACCTTTCTCTGCTAATAGAGGAGGCAGCCTCCTCGCCCTGCCTGCTATGGGGTTACTGCAAGGTCTCCCCGGCTGCAAGCGAGCCGGGTGAGTGGCTCAGGCCAGGTCGATGTGCTCCTTACGAACTGACAGAGGAAAACTGGTGCTTGAGAGCACTGGAACGCCACCGTTGTGTCCAGCCTGGAGATTGTAGCAAAAGCCAGAAGAGATACTAAGCCCTGCTCTGCCACAGCCTGCTTTCACAGCACTGGGGCCAGAATTTACTTCCAGCATTTCCCTCTCCATTAAAGCGAAGCGCTTCTCTCCTCTGAAATTTCCTGAGATCCTGCGATGAAGGGGTTTGGAATGGGAACCGAGCGCTGGCTAGCTGTTAACAGAGCACTGATCATTTTTAAGTGAATTTGTGCCTGCTTACCGAGGGAAAACAGGACTGACAACTGTGTCCAAGGGAAAGCAGCACCTGCCAACTCCCTGCATGCTCCAGCTCTGGAGACGGTTTATCTCAATAACCAAACGTGGGCTGTTCAGGCACCTTGCAGGAGAATAAACCTCCCCAGGTAAAATAAATGTGCCTGGACTTGCTCTTAGGTAAGCAAACCCACCAGATTAACAGTGAATCCCTGCTGGAACCACTTTCTCTGTTGCATAATTCCTTAGGACTGAAGAAGAAGGAGGCGCTACTGGAGTCATCGAAAGCTGGAGAAACTGAAAATATGGAGGATTTCTTCACTCGAGGACGTTGTGTTGCTTTTCTCCTCGCAGCCTGAAGCTTGGCCCTGGGCTTGGTTGTCCCTTTCCCACCAGCGGGAGTTCCGCAACTCCGCAATTGATGATGATGATGATGCAACTTCTCAGCAGTTCTTGCACCACGCAGGGCTGGGAACCGGCTCAGGGCCCTTCTCTGCAGAGGAGCTGACATCTGGTGGGCCACGAAAGCTATTACAAGTCTTACCACATCCTAGTCCGAGTTGCATCAGATTTCGAATTTGAATAATAGGGCAAGAGAAACGGTTGTGGAAATGAGGGATGGGGATTTTTAGGTATTTTGGGCTGCTTTGCTCTTATGAGCTGTAGGAGCCTTCTTGTCCACAGTATGCTTCTCACCCCAGGCTTTCCGGCATTTCCTTTTAGTCACTTCTTTTCTACCCCATTCACACAAATATTTATACTTCTCTTCAGAAAGGACAAAGTGGACTCAAAGGTTGGGTGCCGTGAATGGAGCTGAGCCCCAAACTGTGCCCCTGGCCCCAATCTCTCTGCAAAACCCTGTCCCCAAGGATGAGGTGAGCCAGGGAGCCGTGCAATGATATTGGCATTTAAGAGGAGTGCTTCTGCATCGCCTTGGTACATAAATGAGTGGGAAAATATCTAAACGAGCTCCTAAATAAAATAGGAATGGAGAAGAACAAGCCTGATGACAGGTGAGGAAAAAGAGTGCCAGCCGGTATCAGCCTGACTTCATCCCTGATATTGTTAGCCCGACTGCCTCGAGCAGTGAAGATTAAGCATCTCTAAAGAAGCTTAGGTAGCCTAATTAATGGTTCACTAGCCTAATTAGTGAAGATCCAGGACAGACATAAAAGCAGTCTAAGATTTCTGCTATCTCATCGCCATTCTGGGAACTGGCACGCTGACTCAAGCGGATTGATGGGGGCCAATGTCAGGGAAAGACGTGACAATAGCTGGACAGAGATTTTCTGTGAAGCCGCTGGAGCATTTTAATCAGGAGCAGCTTCAAGGCCCGGCTGGTAAATCCTGCCGTGGTTCAGTGACACCGCGGACACCCTGCACACTTGAAATGCCACCATCAAAGCCGCTCTGATGAAATAGGGAAAGGCCAGTCCCGCAGCAGGCCGTGATGTCTGAAACAGAGCACGCAAAAGAAGGCACTGACACGTGCAGAAGAATTCACTGCTCCACGAGGAAGTTTGCAGACGCTTACTTGAACAGTGTGAAAACATAAGCTCCTCCAAGAGTCCCATCCTCCCGTGCTTACTCACGTGTGTGCGCGTGCACGTATTAAGACAGAGAAACCTTTCTTTGCAAAGGATTTCTGGATTCTGGGGCTTACCAGCGTGGCGGTAAATTGGAAAGACATGTTCAGTAACCAGTGGGAGAAGACCTCTCCCACCGTGGCAGCTGTTTGTGGTGAACAGCTGAAATCCTTGCGCAGCCTGGCGCTGCTCGCTGGAAGAGAAGGTGTGTGTGCCCCGCCAGCAGGGTCTCCTGGCAATCAGCCTTCACTCCTTGCAGGCAGTTCCAGCTGCTTGACACAAATGAGAAAGTATAAATTTCTCCCAGTACACAGCCACTCTTAAAATGCTGATCAGCCTTATCCCCGAGCTGAGTATTTTAGTCCTCTGAGAAGACTCCTCTGTTTCATCTTCAATGAGAAGCAGTGCTCGTGCAAAACAACCTTGTTTTCAGACCCACGCGCGAGCCTGGCGTGACACTGAAGAACGAAGTGTTGCAGCAGGAAATACGTATTAATGCTTCCTGCTGTGCGTCTGCGCTTCTCGTCCTGGCACTCAGACTGTGAGTAAACTCATTAAAAACAAAGCAAGCGCAACCAGGCTGGGCGAGAGAAATGGTGTGCAGGGGGGTCACTTTGATGTTAACCCCAAATTTAGTATTTTGAGGCACTAGCTCTTCGTTTTGGTGCTGAAATGGAAGTGTCTGCATTGAAAACCAGAGCTCGGAGAGGCGAGAGGTGTTGCTCATTTGCTCTGGCTCAGTGATGGAGACATTCTTACTTATTTGCTGTAGATCACTGGTGGACTCAGGTGAGGATTTGTTTTACCATGTCTGTGGTTTTTTTGCCATCCAAGTGTTTTCTATATGTCAGCTGGAGCTGCCATCTTCCTTGTTACTGGTACTGATGCTAATAATTAGTGCTTTAACACCCCAGTGCTCTAATGGCCTCATCTTGAATATGTTAGATTGATGCATCATTATTAATAATCAGAAATACGAATTTCTAAACCACTCTTCTCCCCTGTCTTGCTTTTTAATACTATCCCTGCAGTTGTGGGTTTTTTTTCAAAAGTACTCAAACCCCAATGAAGTCCCATTGGAAGGGCAAAAGAAAGGGCTTTCATGGATTCACTGAGAATCTGTGGCTTCGAGTGCGACAATCTGCTGATGGATTTAGACTGATGTCCCTTGGGGTGTGTATCTGAATGAAGCCACACTTTGCACTTCCCTCCAGGGAAGCCCTTGCCTTCCTCTGCTTCCTCCCTTTTCAAGATATTAAAGCACCAATTTCCAAACAGAAAATTCAGGAAGCTAATTGAATGGCCGTGAGATGTTATCAGCTTCTGGTTATAAATTAGCCTCGAACACAGCAAAGCACCATTTCTCACTTGCAGCAGCCGCCTTCCTGGTCCGAATCCAGTTTCGGGCGCTACACGCACACACGGGGGCCGAGGGGCCTCTGCTGGGCTGAAGAGCTTGGCCAGGATAGAACCCCAGAGTTTCCAACGTGAGGGACTTCTCTCAAAGTAAGCCTTGGTCACGGACGTGCCCTTGACCCTCAGTTCTATCTGCTTTTGGAGACTTCAAAATGCTTTCCCCAGAGCCCGAGGGTCTTATTTTTGTGGGTTTCTCCTCCCTGTTTTACATGTGGTGAGGAATATTGCAGCAACACAGTTCTCTTGTATCTTCCCTCTCATCTTTCTATACAGACGGTGTCGGGATACTCAAACACACCAGCTCTTCCTACAATTGCAATGCATTTATGGTTGATTTAGTTACTGTGCTGTCAGCATCTCCTACCGCTTAATCTGTGCTGTTAATTCCTTCCTTGCTACTGGCTTCAGAAAGCATTAACAAGGGAAAAATAAATCAAGGGTTAGAGCACAAAGAAGACTTGTGGGAAAAAGCTTTTGAGTCTTTTCTGAAGCTTTCATGCCTGTTATTCTTTACTTTGCTGATACAGCTGGATTTGCCATCCTGTTGAATGAGCATATTCCAGACTATTAAAAAAAAAAACAAAGTAAAACCACGTGCTCTTTGTATAGGTCAGAACTGGAGACGAGCTGCCAGATATAACAGCACAGGGCAACTTCACAGCACTAGAACAAAATGTGCAAACACAGGCAAAGCCGAGCTTATGCTATGTTCCTCAAAACAAAGCGGAAACAAAACCTGAGACATAACAGAAATGAGAGCGTTGAGGACAGCTGTGCGTGGGAGCATGTGTGCACGCGCTTGAACTCGGCCATGTTCGGGACTGCACATCTGTCTGCCAGCTGCGTGAAGACGGTTGTGTGAACGTGTAGGAGTACATCCGTGCATGTCGTGTGGGAATGCGGAGTGGCCTCCCCTGTTCAGAGTGAGTGGAAGCCCGTGAAAAGAGCTCACCTAAGGCGGTTTTGGAGTCTTAAAATGCATGTTTTGGGGCACTGGTGCTCTCTCATCACAATAGTCTCATCTATCCATGAGGAGTTCATCAGATCTCTTCAAGGAATACACATCCCAACATCATTGCTACCACAGGATTTCTCACCGTGGTGGAGCCAGGGTGTATTTATCTATGCGAAGTTCATGCCCTGTTTCATGCTTATAATGTGGTTTGTATTTTCAAAGGACAGTGCAAAGTTTTCTTTGTCCTTTCATCCTCTTTTTTTCCCCCCACATAATCCATGAGAAACTAGACTATATAGTTCAAGAGATCAGAGGACTCACACCAAGAATGTTCTACCCCACGCAGTTCCCTGAGTGGCGGCTGGCTCCGAATGACCCTGAACATCTGAAACTACACGTAGAAACATGGAAAATAAAGGTTTGAGAATGCAATGTGAGACCACGGAGCTAAGGATCTCTGCACACTCAGTTATGGAAATAACTATGAATGATACTGCAGCAAAAAGGCCGATGCACACGGGGGCAGGTGGAGCGAGGTGTGCAGGAGGTGAAAGACTCCTTGTTCCCCCAGTAAATTGTTTACTGGTGAAGGCTTCAAGAGCAGGTTTCACAAAGATGCAGGCTTTTTTTAATTTCAAAGTCCCCCTAAAAAGAGTGGCCGCAGAGGAACTGGTGACCAAGCTCCTGTAGACATCAGGAAGGGACGTGTTTCCGCACATTTTGAGGTTAAAGACCAAGAAGCAGCAGGGAGACTTCCTAGCTTGTGCGTAGTGCCAGGGAACTCAGTAGAGCTCCTGCATTTTCTCGGCTGAGAAATTACCCCGTCCACTTGACCGAGTCTCTCCATAACTTTCTGTTCGCTTTTAGTTGTAACCGCAATGTTTTGAGAACAACCAGACAAACAAAACGCTTGGTCGGGATGAACGCTGTCTGCAACCTCAAGATGCTTTTTCCCAGCTCTTCCCTTTGTGCTTTGGGGCTGCATTTCCAAGACCTGAGGTTCAAGTGTAGGCGGACGTTCAAAGCGCAGGATCCATCCTGCAATTTCCGTGGCGAGTATCAGAGGTTTGGGTTAACTCGGCGGGCGCTGAGCTGTGCCTTTAGTGGATATTCTCACTGGTTTGAGGTTAGGTGGTGGGTTGGACAGCGATGAAAATCACTCTCCTTCCAGGCAACATGATGGTTTTGTGGGAATTCGGTGAAAAGTATAATGATTGCACTCGTTCCCCACGAGTGAGGAACAACCACAAAGGCAATTCTGAAGCGCAGGAAAAGGAAATTCACAGCCCAGAGATGGATTTGAACTTGGATTTGCAGTGTGCACGCTAGTTAGGTGTTCAAAGTAGGTTTCTCCCAGAAATTTTACCTGGGCTCAGCATTTGTGTGAAAAACCATGTAGAAAAACTTGACATCATCATTATTGCTTCCCCACGATTAAGGAGGAAAAAGGAGCTGCCTGGCATCGCCTCCCAGCACCCTTCATCCCTCCAACACCTCAGCTCCCTGAGCCTGGCCCAGATAAACATCATCTCCAAAACCTCACATGTGAAAACAAAACCTCTTGCACAGCTTCCCAAGCCCCTGAGGTATTTACGCAGTGGTTCATTTTTATTTCTGCGCCGGGCCTACCTCCAGGCCTGACAGGTGACCCCGAACCCCTCGGCTCCCCCGGGGAGGGGCCATTTTGTGCGAGGGCAGGGGGGCCATTTTGTGGGTTTCTCAGGGCGGGAATAAAGAGGAATGTGTGTCAAACGCGAGTCTGGACGCCGAGGGTGGGTGCCAGGCGGCGTGTGGCGCCCCATTAAGAGCCTCTCCCCGGCCTTGCAGGGCTCACAGCGCCGACCCGGGGCAGCCCGGGCTTTCACCCGTCCCTCAGCCCGGAGCCGCACAGCAGCGGAGGGCAACGACA
>NW_009698442.1:36358-36609 GCF_000703405.1 Apaloderma vittatum | reverse complement strand
AACCTCCTCCCGCTTCTGGTACCGGGGGTGTTTCCTTGCTCTCCCAGGGGGTTTGTGCCGGTCCTGATCGGCTCCCTGTCTTCTGGTGGGACAGGATCCCCCTGAACCCTGCCTTCACCCTCAAACCCTGCCTGAACCCTACCTTTACCCCTCTAAACCCTGCCTGAACCCTGCCTTCACCCCCAAACCCTGCCTGAACCCTGACTTCACCCCCCTAAACCCTGCCTAAACCCTCCCTGAATCCTGCCTTT
>NW_009698442.1:24827-36344 GCF_000703405.1 Apaloderma vittatum | reverse complement strand
TCCCTGAATCCTGCCTTCACCCCCAAACCCTACGTGAACACTGCCTTCACACCCCCAAACCCTGCCTGAACCCTGCCTTCACCCTCCCAACCCTGCCTGAACCCTGCCTTCACCCCCAAACCCTGCCTGAACCCTGCCTTCACCCCCAAACCCTCCCTGAACTCTGCCTTCATCCTCATCCCTGCTGCCTCCTCCTCTCTGCCTGCACCGGGGGTACCCTGCTCCCCACTTGCTGTAAAAGTTCACCCTCCAGTGTCCTGTCCCCCGTCCCCCAGAGGTTGAAGGAGCTGAGCTGCTGGAAGGCACCTGCCCCCCTTACCTCAAGGAACCCAAGTTGGGTCCATCTCCCTCTCTCCTCCTCATGCAAATGAGTGTTTCTTTTCTTTTTTTTTTGCAAAATCTTAATACTTGTAGTAGCAGCTCATTGGTGATTCTGTTACTGTTGCGCACCTTGTTAAATAGCCCCAAACACAAGGAGGTTTAAATGACTTTATTGAATTAAAAATAGCATAGGAAATCACCTATGGTACTTTCATCAAATAATTAATGTAAAGTATATACATACAGCGAGCGATTCCTTTTAACAAATCTATTCATAAAACGCGCGGGGGTTTGCTTAACGGCTGAACTAACTCAGAGCAGCACAACTCGCTCGAAACATCGCGCCGCGCTCGGGCACTTCCTCATACGTTCCTGTATGTTTCCCTGAGTGTTTTTCTTCCTTATCTTTTTTTATATCTGAAGTTCTATTCCCCTCCTCTACTCCATGTATTTGATCATTTTTTCAAGTCCCTTGGCTGAACCAATCTCTTTTCATGCAGAGGATAAAAAGAGAAAAACTTCAAAGTAGGTTCAGGTAATTAACAGCTGAGGGGAATATAATCTAAACCATAGGCCCTGCTTTGCACCCAGGTCTGCTTTCAGAGCCAGCCGGCAAGGGAGTGCCTATTCCCTGTAGCATCCAAATCTGCTTCCTCTGAACAGCTTTGCCAGGCCTCCAGTTATCACATCTGCATTTCAAACACCATGTCTCTGGCATTAATTATTAATTAGCCTACAGTCACCCCAGAGGATTTAAGTTCCAGCCTGCACATACTTATTCATTGACCTCTATCTTAGTTTTTGTTGGAAAAAAACCCACTAGAATGCTTAATAATTTCCTTTCTCTCAGACCCTCTGTTCTAGTTTCATGGAGGGGAAACAGTGTGTTTGCAGAGATGGAAAAATCACAGGGTTGTCTAGAAATTGGTTTAGAGCAAAACGCTGTGTCAAGAATTCGAACGAACCATTTCAAAAGATTTAGGAGGCATTTTGTGTATTTTTTTTTATTTTTTTTTTTACCTTTGACAAATGAATTTACGGATTCTCCCCGAACTGAGAGGTGGTGGATGCGCACACGACGCGGTTTGGCTCTGTGCGGAATATCGCTCGGAATATGCGCTTTAAAAATACAAACCGGATTTAATTACCGGGTAGCACATTTGTATGATCAAACTAATGCAAACGTTTATTTGAAAGCTCTAGGGTTACACTGCTGTTAACACTAGTAAGAACGAAAAAAATGCTGTTGCAAAGCACATTAGTATTTGGGCATTAAATATGCACCCATCCTCAGGACTATGGAGCTGGAGATGTATATTTTGTAACCGCTTTGCATCCCTCCCAAGGTAGTTTGGAAGATGCTCTTCACCCGTTAGAATAAGTACATATCTCACTCCTGCTTTCTTGGCTGTCGTGTATCTTGATGTTGAGATTCCAAAGGTAAAAAAAATTGGAGTAATGAGGTAGGAACTAGGTTACATGATTCTCTTTTTTGCAGTGCTACACAGAATTGCAAGTGTTTGTTACAGTTTGGGTGAGTTGTTCGCTGGATCCCGCCTTTCGTTAATGTATTTTAATAACACCATGTCTCAACCCCCTGAACGAGTCCTGTTTTAATGCCTCGTGCAATCACCCCTAGGTGAACTTCCTCCAATATTGCCGTGGTTTCTCAGTTTGGCATGTGGTGGTACTAGCTCAAACAATCATTGAAACATAAAATATTCCTCCACTTTGTTTCCGAAGGAAGCGTTTAGTCTGTAATCACGAGGTCAGACTGGTTAAATTCTATGCCAGCCTAGAATTGATTTTTGAAAGCATTTAATCTACGCCTAAGACTCTCTTGAATTTCTATTTAGTGAAGAATAGGGACCGTGTCTGTTCTGAGGCACAAACAGACGTAGTTAAACTGCCTGGCTACCTCAGTAAACAAAAATACATTTTTCCAAAATTGCAGCTAAAGGCAGCCCTTTCTGTAAAATCGCCGGCCTTGCGTGGCTGCGCTTCAGCAAATGAGCACCTGCAAACGGACGCAGGGACAGATGCTGTCGACTTCCACGAGGGATCTCCCTCCTTGACTTCCCTGAGAGTTTCAAAGGTTTGGCTTGTTCCTGCTCGGGTCTGGGGAACGTTCGGCATGACGTGCTACATATTTTTGCCTTTGCTTCAAATGCCTGGAACAATTCTAACACAGGGTTTTAACAGCAGAAGCACCTCTCAGAAGGAAGAGCAATAGGCAGTACTTCAAATTTCATTTCCAGAAAGATCATTCCTGTTTATAAAATAACAGAATGCATCTTGATGCTGAAGAGGCCAGTAGGTCTAGACTATTTTAATAAGACTCCCAGGACCTTTTAATCACTTCTACAGTGATACTAATACCAGTAATAACAGTGATAATGGAAAAAAAAAAACCCAAACCCTAGTGTGAAAGCAGGGCTGGAATCTGTTCTTTGCAAATGTCAGAATGTTTCTGAAATTAAAACTGAGATGTGGATGTAGCTGTGTACCTCATGAATACTAAAGAGGAATAAGGACTAAATCTCTTCCACAGCGGAGTAGAGCGAGATGTTGTTTCAGAAGGCAAATTGCACAGTGGCTGGACTTCAGGGTTATATCTGGGCTGGTTTTAGGGGGCAGCTGTGCCTAAGGACTCCTGGGTTGGGATCTCACTGGTTTGAGCCTTCTGATGATGTCTTCTCACTCCTCCTGTTGTCTTCCGTTATTGACTGGGATTGCAGGTTCTTGAGGTGCAGGTTCCACACCCAAAGAGTGGAAATCTCCTCTTACCAGTGCTATTCAGTTAGCCTTTATCTTTTTTTTTTTGTGCTTATGGTGGCAGGAGAGAAGAAAGAGTGAATGTGCATATACAGTGGGTTTGATGTGTTAGGAAATATTTGTATGACTCTTGTTACGAGACATGAATTTCCCTAAGAAGCCTGTTTTGTGGTTCATTTTATATATATATATTTGCATTTATGATTTTTCCATTAAAGCTTAAATGTTTTACTCCATTGGTAAGACCTAACCCTTAGCAAGTCTGGAAATGCTTTGACCCTCTTTCTTGTTATACCCTTTATTTTTTTTTCATTTTCAAAATAATATGTGCAATAGCTTTGCAGTAGTGACTAGCATCCACCAAGGACTGAGCTGTGAGTGCAGTTCGTCTTTTGAACGTTCCACGTGGACATGTTCTGAATCCAGATTCGCAGGTTGTGGATTGCTTTTTATTTAGAGAAACCACGTGGGTAATTCGGATTTTCAATTACCTGAACAGTGATTATAGTAAAAGCCTTGTGCGCTTGAAGTCCATGGGCATCTCTTGTTGCTGTGTTGAAGGAGCCTTGTCCACCCATGCGCCTGTAGGTGGAAAAAATCCTCTTGTGCAAAGAAGAGTGAGTGAAGGTGGAGATTGTTGGTGTTACTGTGTTGATGGAAACAGGTTCTTATGAGATTAAGAAGATTGTGTGGGGCCAGACCTTCAGATGTCTAGTGTGGACATCCGGGGAATCTGGCTGAGTTGCAGGAACTGGGAATTCATGTTGTCCAACCCAAAGATATCGGAAGTATTTAGTGCCATGTCTGAAATCGTCCGAGCCAGCGCAAGGGAGTTTTTCTTCCATACAGTAACAAGGCGAATGGCGTCTCTGCGAGACCCCATCGTGACTGTGCTCCTAAACTTTGCTTCTGGCCATCTTGGTCCTAAAAACCCTAAATGTAACATCCTTAGTCGCTGAGCCCAGCCTGGCAGCTTCACCGCGCAGCATAAACCCCGGCGCGCTAGAACTTATTCTAAATAAGCATCTCCGTTTGCTGCTGTTGAGTTAGTCGTGGAATGAGTTAATGGGGCCAGGCTGACATTTGAGGTAAATTGTCACGGTTTGGGCAACTTTCTATCAGCCTGCTGGCTGCAAATAGCATGTTTGCTGCAATTAAGCACCTCGTTGCCACGAGGTGAACAGTGTATTTAAAAAACTGTTTGTATACATAAAGCAGCGTGTTCAAACTGAAGAGCAAGAATGTTCGTTGGGAATTTTTGCCCATCGTTATTGCCACAAGTGTTAGATCAGAAACCAAGTGTGTGTGCCACCGCCAAATCACATGTAGCACTCGGTGGTAATTGTGTTCATAATTATGGAGTTAATTGAATTTCTGTAATAGTAAAAACGGCATATAAAATGTCTCTCAAGGTTAAATGTTTTAGTTAGGGAAGAACACGCTCATTCAGAATATTTAATAAAAAGAAAGTAGTTCTATGCAGGTGAGCTTAGAATTAATAAAGTAATCCCCCAGAATCAATCTTCCCTACAAACTCTGTTCCAGACAAAGTGTGGTATCACACAGTTCTTGCAACGCTCCCGTGTTTCCCTCTGAAGGAAAAGCAGCGTGTGCTGAGGTATTTGCGAACTGATGAGATGTGTTACAGGAGCCTTCTGCTCCGGCTTCAGCAGCTGGCACCCTTGTAAGGGGTTGGAAGGGCTCTAGAAATTCACCGTGGCAAAAGTAGCACTGCTATCAACAGTTTGCTATTGTAACAACACCGTGTTAGAAAGTCAAATTTGGCTGGCAGCATTTGGCTTTAAAGGAGTGGTAATTTTTTTTTTTCCCCCGTCATCCATTAAATGTTTTAGTGCCACTTCAGGGCTGATTTACAACTCCCCGATTCCACAGGGGAGTCACGAGGTGTAATACACCACAGAATGTAGACCTGTGTGGCTACTGCCTCTGTCCTGTACTTTATTTACTTTTGGAGAGAAAAGAATAAGGGTAAGAATTCCCAATTTGTAAGACATAAACCTGTATATCCAACCATGGGCTCCTGAGACAGGATTGATGAAAATGTATTGGAGTCTTCTCTCTTCTTTTTTTCTCTCTTCTGCTCTACTGTGGGCAAAGGAAAAACATAAGAAGAAGACCTTGCTTTACCTATTACAGCTCTAAATTCAGCTTTTATTTAGCATCTCTAAAAAAGAAATTATTACTTTTTCCAAAGCAGGAAAGTTTGGGTTGTTTTTCTATTTTTTACGTATGTTTATTGCAAGAGCAGTGGCAGTCGAACATTTCTGACCGATGAAATAATATGCATTTTGAAAAAAGAGCCTCAAATGTCAACTAACACAGGAATGACCCAGCCCTGTAGGAAATCCAGTTTTAATACCTCTTTTCCAAAAGATCATGTATTGAGTTTCATTATTTTTCTACTAAGATTCATGAGAGACTGTTTCTTTTAATACCCTGCTTTTACCTACTGATGAGATTGGCTTGAGCATTTAAAACATAAAATATTGATAATTAGACCTCAGGTCCCTCATCTTTGCTAATACAGAGTTTCCATTCCCTGTGTGTTTTGTCACAGCTTTTTTTTTTATTCTTTTTTTTTTGTTGTTCAAGTTTCTTGTTTGTATTCAGTCACCATGCTACGTTTTAAATGTTATTGATGAGAGCTGATGTAAGAAAAAAAAAAAAATATAAAGGCAAGTCCTGGCCAAAGTAACCCAAAGTGAAGGGGCTTTATTTTTATTACTTCTCCCTGGCAGGAGTCGCTCCCCTCCCCCAGCAGCCGCACTACAAAGCTTGTTGTACAGGGACTCCATTAATCCTACATTTCCTCGATGGTATCTGAGGCACAGTGGGTTTCCACAGAAATTAATTTGTCCTGACAACAGGCCTAAAGATTGGAGTCCAGGGATCACTTGGCAAATTCCCTTTAAACTGAGCACAATAATAAACAGAAAGCTGATAACGACAGTTCTGAAAGACCACACAGAGGAAGGAACCCGAGCGGAGTCGCTCGGATCTGCGGATGCCTCCGGTGCCCGGCGCTTTCTGCGCGAGGAGGAGTGGAGCGCGCTGATTTATGCTCCTCTTAACGTCGCCTCACCGGGCAGGGCTAACTTCAGCCAGGAACGTACTTTTTTAAACTCTTTTTTTTTTTTTTCTTTTCTTTTCTGGAATAAGAATAAAAGTTCAGCCCCAAGCCATTTTAGACCCCTTTTAAATATTTGTGTTAATAGCTCCAGGGTTGTTTTTCACGTCCTTTCGTATTTTAACGTTGCTTTCATTTTTCTCACACGTTAACAAAAATTGAATAGTGGGTTATGTAACATTTCAAGGAATGCCTCTGTAAAGTTTGCCATCTATTCCAAAGATATTTTCTTCAAGACTCTGCCAGTGTTTGGGTTCAGTCCTTTTCCGTGTAGTGACTCCTTATTAAGAACAGTGAAAAGCATTCTAGACAGCGTTAGTGCCTATTTGTTTGCTTTTATTTATCTTTGGCGCGTGCTTAAATGCTGTTTTGCCTAAGTTAAGGTACAGAAAACGACCACGTTGGAAATATATACATTAATATAATAAATGAATAAACAAACATCATTGGATGTTTTAGAGCTTGTCAGGATAAGAGCATTTCAACCTCTGCTTTTCATCGGTACGAAACTTAGAGTTTTAATGATAATTAGGATTTGTGGCGTGTCAGTAAACCTCTGCCAGTTACATTTCTGAAAAAAGCCATCATAATATTAAGAGTTAGGACTGACAGAGTGATGTTAAGCAAGATATATGCTGTGTAACTTTTCAACGCTTAAGTACAGGGTATGTAACAATTTATTTAACGAGTTAAAAAAGGAGGGAGATGCGAGATGTATGGAAAACGGATTCTGGCTGTTGAAATATACCTTGAAAGTCGAGGTGGATTTGGTCTTCAATGTCTGAAGTAACGGCCACTCGACATAGAAAGGACTATGTTAAAGGAAGGACCCTGGTGTGCTTGGCAGGTTGGGTTGGACACCTGAACAACATCAGCTGCGTTTGACCACTTTTAACAGTTGAGCTGCTTCTCTTAAGATGGAAATTCGGCAGCGGGGTTCTCTGCGGTATGTCAATGAGCCTTAAAAGTGATGCATCCCCTGCAAAGCTGTCCATATCCAAGGAGGTCCCCGTGCCTGGGGAAGGCAGGAGCGGGACCCAGCTCCCGTCCCTTCCATCTCGGTGGCAGGGTGCCAGCCCCTGGGTAGTTACGGTCTTGGAACGCCGCTCCCCTTGACACTGGTGGTATGGAGATTTTACATATATACGTAAAAAATTCTGTCTTTCATGCTTTTTCAGCACAGCTAATGACAAAACTACCCTTGACGTCATTAAGGGCAGCATCAGCGGGGCTGTTGAAGAGCTACAGGAGCGCAGAGTTGGGGCTCTATTGTGCTGCTGGAGTGGGGTGCGCGCGCCGCACCTCCTCGCTGGAAAATAGCCACCTCTCCTTCGCAGGCTTTACCTTGTATGTTAGGAATTAACTGATTACAGCCAACCGTGCTTGGGAAATGAAATTCCGGATGGGCAGCGTGGCTTGTATGGGTTGCACTTAAAGGATTGCGCTGTGCTGAAACGCAGAGGGTTTGCAAACAACCAGTTGGAACGCTCTCTAGCTCCTCTTTCTAGAGGCTGCTGCAAGAGTGAACTGTGGCTGTGCCTTTCCGTTCTGCAGCAGAACAAACCGAAATACTCCCATTCACTTTTTTTTTTTTAATATCAAAATCACTCTACGCATTTCCGCGTGCAAGCTGTTAGTTGTGTGGCGTTTTTTTTTTTTGGTTTTGTTTTGAATTTGGATCGAACCAGGCAGTATTTTTTTTCCCCCCAGCAAATAGTTCTCTAGCGCGCTTTATACGTTTGATGCGAAGGACTGTGCATTATTTGATGTTCTTGGGAGATAAACAATAAACTTTTGAATATGTTTTTTCCATTTGAATACAAGCCTAGGGATGCTTCACCCTGCATCCTAAAGCCTGATTTCCCCTGGGACTCATTATCATGCAGCTCACACGTTCAGTCACCTACACTGTTGAACTTACTATCAAATAACCTTCGAAACGTTACTAGTTATTACGTGTCAGAGGGCAGATTTATGATAAACTAACTTTGAAACAAAATAATGAATTCTCGGCGCTCTGTTTCCAGCAGCATTTCTGGTAATTTTGTTGGATTTAAATTTTAAAGCCGTAAGTTGCCTTTTTTCTCTTATTCTCTCCTATAAAACAGCTCCCTCCCCTCGTGAAATTTCTCCCTCCTTAAATATGGTTTATGACGAACTGAGCACTGCCTATAAAGAATAAAAATGAGAACGTTTGTCTGTGAGCTACCAAACTGCCCACTGGAGTTCGTTTGTGATTAAACTTTCATAGCTTTCTAACTTGGTGAAAGTTAAATTAACTTAACCCTTAGCGTAGTCCACCACTGCCCAAAATACAGCTGTGCAATAGGTGTTGGCAGATGGAAATCTTTGCTCCTTTTGCTGCAATATTTAGAGGTTTCAAGGGAGGTTCTTGCATTAAAGTGACAAAAACCACGGGTGTCCTCTTCTCAGAAAACAGAAGCATGGTTTACGGCAGACCAGAAAGGTTGCCCAAAAGTTTTTTCTTAAAGAATGTCCTGAATTTCAGCCCCCTACATCTGTATTTTGGAATCTAAACAACTGGCCAATTTTCAAGGAGGCTGAGCATGACTTTGGTGGGGTCTGTAGGCACTTGGCTTCTTCTAAATGGTAGAGCAATCGTGACTTTTAATAAGATGGTAGAAAAGGGATGAAATCTAATTATTTTGGAGGTGATTAGAGGAGCAAACATCTGCAGATGACATTTAAAAAGTACGCTACGTCAAAAATGAAGTCTGGCTGATTTGGAGAAAAGGGAGTGTAGCTTTTCTGGGTACCAATGGAAATGTTTTAGCTGCATTTCAGATGAATGCCTATAGGATTTTCATCTCCAGCTAGGGAAGTCTAAGCTTTGAGAGACTGCTCATCTGTGATACTGCAGAGAAAGTGCCTGACCCAGGGTAGGTCTGTGAAGCTGGGGGACAGAGCCACCCTCTCCGGAGCTCTCTCTCATCTCTTCTGCTCCACTCGCTGTGATTATGGTTCTCCAAGGGCATTACGGGCAAAAGTTCCATATCAGGCTGTCTATTAATATTTATGCAGCAATTCAGGAGGTAATGCATTGTTAAAATACAAGTTGGAAATGCACCAAATTTAATCACTTTTAGTACTAGAAATTATCTCTTTCTACGTCAGGTAGAAGGCGGGCGGGGGGGAGGCTATCATTCCAACATTTATTTTTTTTTTTAACCAAGTTATTTGCTAGTTCTAACATGGCTCGAATTAAAAGGGCAATAAAGGCTCTTGTGCAGATAAAGTTTTTAAAAGGAAGGCAAGCTATATACGTGAAATTTAATGTGAGGTGGTAAAATATATTTAAATACATCCCACGTCGGTCTGTCCATGCCGCTCAGCCCCTGTCTCCGCGTATAACGACCGCCGGCGGGATTTGCCCTTTGCAATTCCTCCTGCCTTGGCGTAGAAAAGATATTTTTATCGGCGATATCACTTCATTTTTGCAGCTGTCTGCTCGCATCAGGTTAGTAATATAAGCTCTGTCTAAGAGCAATCTCTCCCTTCCACGGGCTACAAAAATCTGCAATCGTTATTTAGAGTTAGCCTCCTAAGAAAGTGTTCGTTATTTAAACTGTTCGACCCCCAAAAGGATTGTTAACTATTGTTACCCAAGGATGTCCTACAGTCTTCCTTTGCTCTAATAAGGCTCTTTTTGTTTTCAATAGGAGTTGTGTTTTCTCCCTCAGAACAAGCTCTAAGCTTTCACGCAAGCAAAATAAATCCAGTGGAAGTGAAACATTAATTAAAATGTATTAAAAAATAAATGTTCAAGAGGACCGTGGTGCTCAAACAGTGCACTTTCTTTTTTTTTTTTTTGAGGTCCCTTGGCTTTCTGATGTCATTTCTGGCAGATTCGTTAGCCTGGCTCCATCACGTTCTGTTCTGAACCATAACGTGATGGGAGATGATCAAAGTGAGAATGCTAAAGGCTCAGGACATTTAAAAAATGTTCTATTCTGGAGATTGTACTAAAACTATAAACAGATTACATTAAAAATCTGTGTTACTGAACATGGTTGCTCATCATCCTTTTTTAGAAGGAGCTCTTGAGAAGTTTGGGTAAACAACCTTGAAGCCTTTATGCTGGCAGGCTGAAAATTTCTCCAGAATTTTAGGCAACCCAAGCCTCTCTGAAATGTAATATAACCCACTTCTGCTCTTAGGCGTGTTGTTTTAATCTTTACACTTGAAAGCGGTAAGAGTATGGGTCAGATCACCCACTCCTGCTAATGGACACAGTTCCGTGGACTTCGGTGTCCAATTATGCCAGCGGAAGATCGGACCATTGCTGGGTTTTATTTCCTTATTTTTCTTGTCTTCTTGATCTTTGACCCTTCACCAAAGGAATGCTGCCTATAAGATGATAATAATATGAAATTCTGAGCTCACTTTCTAACGATGTATATATATATCCCAAAGAATTGTGGAGATGTTCACCTTTATCTAAATGGCAGCTGATGAGCCGTCTCAGCCTTGTGATTGTCTTTGCTTGGCAGAAGAGAGAGACTCGAGTATCTCTGCCTGATTTTGCAGTGGGATATTGACTATTTTTGCATCACTCTGCGGGATGCACGGGTAAATAAACTCATTGGCGAGTCAACAGGCTGACAGGAGGCCATTCTTCCTAATTTTTGATGCATTTTAGTGCTCAGGAAAGTGAGAAATTTTTGAGTTTTTGAGGGCTGCACACTCTGCTGCTCTCAATCAGTGCTAGGAGGTGGCTGAGGCTGGAGGCAGAAATATATAGGCAGGGTGACACCTGAGGTGCATAATGGAGATACGCAAGAGCATAAAAAGGATTTAGATATCCAAGCAGGATTTGACTATCTATCTTGATTTATGGGCTGCACATAAGTGTGTATTTTAAGGAGCCATTAGAGTTTGTGATTTGAAATATGCGGAGAGCAGGCTCCTCCTCAGCCTTGTGCCGGAAAGGGCGACGCGGGCTCCTCGCGCAGGCACGAGTCCTTTATGGTAGAGAAAATAGCAGAGAACAGTCTGCAGCAAGAAAGCCCTTCGCTTCAGACTCTCTACACCAAAGAGGTGATGGAGTGGTTGGGAATGGCACGATTCATCCCTCTGGCTGAGCAAGTAGGAAAAGGAAAAAAGAGATGGGGAATACCTACGCTGTGCTTCGCTGTAGAGCAGGTACTCCTGGTCTATTTTTAATGTAAATTAGTGTTGTCGCTGTTGATAGGGCCACACGAATGCTCGAGAAGGACTGGGACTTGTAGGTGCAAACAAAGAAAGGCGTAGCA
>NW_009698442.1:0-24792 GCF_000703405.1 Apaloderma vittatum | reverse complement strand
TGCCAGAGCGTGGCGAGAAACTTAGATGTACTAAACGTTGTGAGAAGCAAACCGCAGCAATCACTTGAAAACTGTGGCGAGAGAGGTTTTGGCACATCCCGACCTCCTGTGTCCCCCATCCTGTGGTGGACGTGTAGCTCCTCTTCTTGGGTGGCAGCAGCGCTTGCAGCTGGTGACCCTCGTTCGGTGCCCTCTGGCTCTGCCTTTGCTGCAGCTCTTATCGTCTGGACAAATGCCGCGCTTGTTTACGATAACGTGGATTTGGAACAGCCCCTCTGCCATTTCTCCGGTGCAAATATTGCGCTCTGTGTAATTCCCGTCTCCTCCTTCGCACAGACGGAGCCCGGGAGGCGAGGGAGGACGGCTGCACTTTCCAAATATCCATTCATTGATCTTTTCGATGCAAGCCCCAGGTGACTCTGCCGGCCACACGTTCGATCTGTGTAGACATTGGAGGTGTTGTTGGTCTTGGTACTGTGGGTTTTTTTATTCCCTTCCCCCCCACCTTGTCTAACAGCACTTCCCTTACCAGCTCTCAATCCAGCTGCAATACAGGAACCACGGATGCAGCCCACAATTTCTTTACTGCACCTCATTACCACTGAGAAAAGGCTGCCTGGCCGTGACAAACTGTGCGCTGGCTTTGTGATTTGTGTAAGCTCAAATTTTCCACTAATTCACTTATATATATATATATATACACACACACACACACACACATACACACACAGAGAAGATGGAAAACACAGCCTCAGGGCTGCTATAAACCATGCTGCTGTAGCCACAAAGGGCCGTCCTGCCAGCTGGGGAATCACTGGAGCATGCCGAGTGCCGGGGCCAGGGGAAGGAGTAAAATCAAGTTTATGCACTTGTCAGAGGAGCTGCACGAGCATGAGAGTGGCCCCAGCTCCCTCGAGCAGCGGGCACAGCTCCGGGGAACCGGGTGGTACGGCCCTGCCAGCGCCGTGCGAGAGGATGTGCTGGGTGGGTCGTGGGCAGGAGCGACCACGGGGTCCCGGTGGTGCTGGGTGAGCACTGGCTGCCCGATTTGGGTTGCTTGTTGGAGGGGAAAAAAGAAGTTGTGTCTTGCTCTCCTGGAGCCTCGATCCACCCTCGTGCGTTGTTTCGTGATGCGGTGCTATTCTGCAGCTTTAATTTTCTGTATAACCCACCGATAGATAATTTAAGAGGGTTTTCTTTTAAGAACAGTAGAAGTGCCGCATTGGCTGACTCCCCAAACGATTGCTTGTCTTGTTACAGATAGCTGTTGACCTGTTCCTTTAATGTTACAAGTCTGCATCTAACCGCTCTCTTAAGCCAACCTGCTTCCTCCTTTTTAATGAAATTGTCCCTTTAGCCTTTTTCCTGGGCTGGCTTTTCAACAAGAACATTAGAAACAGTCTGCTCAGTTCTTCCCTCTGCTAACATCTTGCCCAGAGCTAACTTGCAGCTTTGCTCTGTCAGCTGTAAGATATAGATATACTGTTGTCTTAATTACTCATATTTCTCCTGCTGCTCATAATTCTGCTTGTTCCACCAAAGAGCTCTTGAGAGAGCTTTGCTGCTTCCCTTTCCCTTTCTTTGGGGGTTTAAAGGTTGTCAGATATATAAACGATCCTTGTTGCAGAGCTTTGGTGGTGACAGTGTCCTTTGTGGAGAAGATTTAGGGGGAAGGGAGAGCTAAATACGAACGCTTTTAGCCTACATCTCTGTGGAAGGGGGAGAATACACGTAGTACTACCTTGCATAACAGCATCAGGGAGTGTGTTTGGCAAATCCCTTCTCTAATGAATAGCTCGGCAGCTGCTGCTTCTGCAGCTTAACGTGTAGATGCTGATTGTCAGGAGTAGGGTTTTCCTCTCTCTCACTCTCTTTGCTGCTGCTCATCCTTGGCTTTATCTGGTCGGCTGCCATTCCTCTAAAAATACTGTTGAAAAGGAGCTGGACCCTTAAAAAACCCACACTGTGGAGCATAGGGGAACCATAATCCTTTGTGGTTTCAGCTCTCCCTTTTGAGATTATGTGCCACTGCTTCTGTTATCTGTGTTAATTAATCTGTCTGTACCCCAAGCGTTGAGTGTTGAGTAACCTAGAGCATACCGACAACATGATGCCCGTGGTTTTTTGGCAAAGATTGGAACAAGTTTTCTCACGGAAGCGAGCTGTCTAGTGGGTTACACCTTTGAGCAAAGTCCTTCACTCCTGGCTATTTGAAGTCCACTCCCAACTTTAACAAACCTCGGCTTTACGCAGTAGGATAGTTCAGTGGAAAAATAAGTCTTGGTATTCAGCTGGTTGTCTTGGTTCAGCTGGCTGACAGGTTCAGAAAGCAGCACTGTGAGTTTGTGTTAATTGCATGAATTACGAACCCGTCAAACTGCTGCGGTTGAGTGTGTTCCCGTCGTGAAGCTCGTTGAGCTGGTGGAGTGGTCGGAGGTGGGATTGGGCAGAGCGTGTTTTCCACAAGCGGGGCTTAAGCCTTCCTCTCCAAGCTTTGCTCTGATTCCTTTTTAGTAATGAGCTGGTGAAAAATGCTGTGCAAGTAGGTAGGAAGAAACTTTTTAGCATCAGAGCAGTGAGAGATGGCAACACCAGAGAGAACGCACAACCCTTCCGAGTTTAAACTGGCCTGAGAGGAGTAACAGGCAAAGAACAGGCTGCACAAGTCCTGACCAAACCCTTCCAGGAGCACAGGTGTGACCAAAGAGTCTGTTAGAGCAAACAAATGGAAATAGATGAGAGAATACAGTAAGAGGAATTAGAAATAAGGAGTAATTCTGTCTGCACAGAGGAATAGCATAAAGAAAACACTTCTTCAAGCCGGTGCTCTGCTCTTGAAGAGCTGAAGGGGGTCGTAGAGGCTGTCTCAGGCAGTTTTTTCAGTCAAGGTCACACGAGTTTGGACACATGGGAAATCCAGGCAAGCGGTAGCTTGTTTCAGCCCATTGTCGGTAGGAAGCTCAGGGAATCCCACCTGAGTAACGTGCCATCCAGCTCCAGCCCTAAGACTGGACAAGAGGACTGGTGAAGTTTGCCCTGTTCAAAATCCAGGTGCCCTGGTGTTTGCCACAGAAACGTGTTTGTTGCTGGGCAAATGGACTCCTGGTCTGTGACGCTTGGCACGAACATCTACAGGGTGAGCTCTACCTGTAGGTGGGCTGCCCAAACGTCTCGTTTGCCTTTGCGGAAGGTGGATCCAGGACCACCCAAGGGAGGAGTCTTCAGGCTGAGAGTTGGAGAAGAGAAAGCTCTGGGGAGACCTTATAGCAGCCTTCCAGTACTTACAGGGTGCTACAGGAAACATGAGGAGGGACTCTTCAGCAGGGAGTGTAGTGATAGGGCAAGTAGTGATGTTTTCAATCTGAAAGAGGGTAGATTTAGGTTAGATTAAGAAGTTCATCACTGTGAGGGTGTTGAGACCCTGGCACAGGTTGCCCAGAGAAGTTGTGGATGCCTCATCCCTGGAAGTGTCCAAGGCCAGATTGGATGGGGCTTGGAACAACCCGGTCTAGTGGAAGGTGTCCCTGCTCATGGCAAAGGGGCTGGACCTAGATGGTCTTTAAGGTCCTTTCCAACCAAATCATTCTATAGGTTTATGACTTTGGGAAGGTGGCAAGGCCCTGGGGTCATCTGTTCATCCTGATGGGAGCTGAAGGCTACACCGTGTAGACGGAAAGCAGTTATTTCACTTTATTTGCTCACAATTTCCTCTTGGAATCCCAGTCCTGTCCCCGGAGCGTGGCACTGGGGGCATGGTGGCCGGTTAAGTAGGTGGTCCTGCAGCTGCTTTGGCATCTAATCCGTCCTGGCAGCTACTCTGCACTGAGCGATTCACTGCCCAGAGCATCTTCTGCAGCGATGTTGGCCAAATGACTTGACCTTGTGCCTCAGCTCTCCAAACGCACGGATGTTTCCTGATTAACTCCTCTCTACAAACCCAAAGGGTATTAAAAGAAGTAGGTCTCATGACTGTGTGGTACTTGGATGCCATGGTAATGTAATTAGTTGCACAGCAATCTTACTAAAAATGGCCTTGGTGGAGGAGAGGACGGGCTGGGGGACTTGTTTAGAGGATTGGATATGAAAGGGGGGAAGTTTCCAGACCTGTGGCTTCACCTCTGCTTGACTGCATGGCGCGGGTCCTTCCATGCAGATGTGAATCCAGAGGTTCAGAGCAGGATGTTCGCTACGCGTGTCCGCACGAGGTACAAGGCAGCACTAACTATCTGAAGCGTTAAAGAGATTATGTAACAGCTTTCCAACCCCCTCAAGCCTTTTGAAATTTTTATACAGTATCTCTGGCTCAAAATCTTTTTGAGCTGACGTATAACTTCGCGGCAAACTTCAGGAAAGTGTTCCTGTCGCTTTCCCTTTCTCTCCCTCTTTCTCTTTGACATTTTACATGGACTCAGGAACTTCTGGGCTGCGTAATACGAAGGAGAGAGCCCCGGGGTTCTGCACTGAAATCTCAAAACCTTAGTGCTGATTAGTTTATCTCTGTTACTCTGCCAAACCCCCAGAGTTTGGCAGCTTGGGTCTTGTTCTTTTTTTTTTTTTTTCCTTTTTATATCCATTTGGTCTTTTCCCTCCCTACCCTCAGAGTGACCTCTGTAGCGATGGTTGCCAAACGTTACTCGTATTAAATATGAGGACGTGTATCAGCATCTCCCGAGCTGTTAAAGCCCTTCTCCTGGAGCAGCAGCCTCTGAGTCATCTCAAGGTTGCAGAGTTAACGCTTTAACTCTGGCTAACTGGAAGTTATAAGTTAGGATTGTGCCACCAAGTTCTTTTCTCAGCTGTATGCTCGCGGCTCCAGCGAGGAAGAGATTTGTTCCTGTCGTTTACGGTTAACCCTACTGTGAGTTTATATGAGAAATTACGTATTTATGGGTTAAATGAAGGCTAACTGCAGTGATAAAAAGTAAAGTGTCACAGCAACGTTCTGAACATTTGAAAAAAGATTAGGTGGGATGATGCAGCGATATAATGAAGGGCAAACATGGATTGGGTGGGATTTTCCTGGATTTTTTTTTTATTCAGGTGTTATTCTCCGTTATTTGGATTTTCTTGCATGCTAGGACAAAGCACAGCCAGTCGTACTTTCCATCCTGATGCATGAAACGGATCTCAAGGAGTTTAGCTGAGATTGGCTTCCCCTGCAAGAAAGATTGCTCTTTGTTGCCCGAATCATAATTTTAAGGCATGAAAAGTATTCATCAGGAAGGCAGCATGTTAACTCCTTGCGTCTTGCAGCCTGATCTTTGCAGAGTTAAAAAAAACAACAACACAACCCAACTCTTATCCACCAAAGTTGATCAGAGTTTGCTCTGGCTTGTAATAAGTCTAGAAGGTCACCTTGATTACTATACATCACTGTGGTCCCGACAGTATGGTCCTGATAAGACAGCCCATTGCTGTGATTTAATCCAAATCTGTTTAATCATATATAATCCACATAATTCAAATATACTCACCAAGGATCGAGTTTTATAGCTGTACCGAGGGGAGGGAAATCTTGTGTTGTCACAAGTCATGCTGACATCAGTGGGGTTTCTTATTGATGTAGGACTTAGTGCTGGCACATGCAATTACAGCGAAATTTGGGGTTTAGCATCTTTGCAATTTGATGTATTTTAGGAGGCGGTTGCTTTGAGGAAAGAGAGTAAATGAACTCTAGGCTGCGTCCAACAATATCTCTGATTGAGAGCTGTGCCCAGTGGTCATTCCAGGGACAGTATATACAACAATATGAAATTACTTGTTGCGCAATTAAAAATACCAAGTGTTTTATTTATTTATTTTTTGACTTGGAATCTTCACTTTACGCAAACTGTAAAAAAGGCCCTGTGCTCCTCCCAAAGCATTCTGTAGAATTTCAGAAATGTTTCCCCAAAGCCAAAAGCTGTTTGTCAGCAGGAGTAACACGCAGACGTTACTGCGGTGTTACTGGTTAGAATTTTCAGGTTCCAGATACCGGCATTCGATCACTCTCCGTTTTTTCTTGTTGTGGTGTTCGCGCAGCTCTGTGGCCTTATAGCCCTGAATCTAAAAAACCTGCTGAAACCCATGGGTAACTGCAAACATCTGAGTAATCCTGGTGAAGTCAGTCCACAAAAAATCATGAAAAGGGCAAAAAGAAAACCCCTCTCTTTCCAAGCCAATGAAACTCCATATGTGCTTGAAGTTAAATACTGGAATAAATAAATAGTGCCTGATCTGCAAGACTGAATCCATACTTGTAAGCAAGGTTTATTGGTTATCCAGTGAAAATCATAATGCAAAGTGAACTTTTTTCAGCTTGCATATTGTATTGCTTCTGCTGCATTTCCAACTTGACTTTTTTATTCTTTCTGGCCATTTTGCAATTTTCTGTGGATTTGTTTTGATTGCAGATAGGCATACACATCAGCTAAAGCCAGATAATTTCTTCTGGCCAGCTTTGCCAGTAAATCACTGAGCTATGTAATTGGGTTTGTATAAAATTATGCATTGCGGACTTGGGAATAAGTAAAAGAGAAACAAAAATTTGATTTTTGTAAATAGTACGCTTTTCGTGCAGAACTTCTGTTTTGACCTCGTGCTTCTACCCCTCGGCGTCTCGATCGTTCTTTCAACGTTGAATTAGAAACGAACTACAGAATAAATCCGAGCAAAACTGGTAATAATTTCTGGTTTCGCTTGTAGGTGGAGTTGAATACAATGCCAGCATTTGCGGTTAAGTACAAGCAATGCATTATGAAGAAGATGGTATTCAGATGCATACCCAAACAATTTGATTCAGATAAATTGGATACAAGACTTTGAGCAGCATGAGAAGAACAGGTGAGAACCCTTGAGAGTGAAGCTGAAATAATCAGTGTTTTGATGGTCAGGGAAAACATTTCTCCAGTAACACAATAGATCTTCTATCAGAAACTCAAAATACTAATTACAGTCTGCCTAAAGACTTATTATAAATGAAGTGGAGATAGAAACATGTTTATATTATGGGGAGGCTTATTTGCAGATAAGCAGGAAACCAGTCACACGTCTTCACAAACATAATTTTAGCTGTTTTAATTAGCAGGTTTGCTTTGATTTAATTTAATTCAGCGATTCCTTCTATCTTTCCTCGCACACGTGCAAATCAAATGCGCTGACCTGACTTCTGACACGCCAGCCTCCTCTTTCCTTTCTGTTTTTGTCGGCGTTGTTGTTGTTGATTTCAGCGCTGTTTACGGTGAAGTGATGGGGTCACCACTTCCCAACGGTGTGGCCAACAGATGTAGCGCGGGGATGACAGCCGTACCTTGGAGTGGGCTTTTGTTAGCCCAACACTGACTGATCGCCGAGGTGCTGGGAGCCAAGGTGTCAAAGGCCACCCCAAGTCCTAACAGCCTCGACATCCCAATTCTGTTAAGGGTTGCAATGGTGGAAGAATATGCCTTTTTGTGTCGCTGCTTTGAAAGTGCAGTGAGCTCTTATTTATTTATTTATCTATCTGTCTATCTATCTATCTATCTATCTATTTTTTTCTGGAGAATGAGACCCTAGAAAGCAGCCCCACGTGTGCCTTTAGCGACTTATTGTAGCCTGTGCCTCGATTTGGGGTTGAAAAGCAAGGTTTAACAGCTGTCAGAATTCATATATTTAATGTTTGGAGATTTGGCGGGTTTATGTAACAGCAAAAATGGTTATTGACAGAAGAAAAACGCGTAGTCCAGAATAAAAATGCCACATTAATGTACCGACAAAAAAAACCAAACCCCAACCACCCTGTGTTGACTTTGCTGAGCTTTTGGTTGGTCCAAGTGCTTGGAAACTATTTTTCCTTCTTTATGCCAGAAAAACAATTGGTAATACACCAGGTGTTGTTCTCCCTTCTCTCTTCACCCCTCCCTTTGCAGTGTCTCACAGCTGTGTGATAGGTAATTAAAACAATCACCGAAATGTTTCAAAGCTGTTGTAGCCTTTAGTTGACTTTTAAAATTCGTATTTGAAGAAGAATGGTAAAATTAAATTGTATCTGGTTCAGAAAAGTGCTTTTTACTTGAGCAACGGACTTTACAACATTGCCAACAAAAAGAATGAAATTAATATTATACTTGCCTTTATCTAGGGTTATTCTGTTAACTGTTTTACACTGAAAATTAATTTCAGTATCATACAGATGTCTACAAGTCTTGAATGCAGCAGTTCTAGCGTCCAGTCAGATAGCTCTCAGCTCTCCTTCTTCATAATTGTGGTAAAAATAGTAATTCAAGAGGAATAAGCTTGCCAGGGCAATTTAAAAGATTCTGCCCCAAGATAATGAAAAGGTGAAGTTTATATTCTTGGACTGTAAAATAGGTAAGATTGAAAAGTGTTATTAAAGAAGTATTATGTGGTTATTTTGAAAAGAAGGGTAAATTTACAGGTTCAGCTTTCTGCTGAGGAAAAAATACTTCAGAGACAATGAGCAGCAGAGGCTTCTGGACGGGCAACTCGTGATGTGTAAATGCCCCTCGATTTTCCTTCCCTCTCCCTATTCTTTTGTGTTTCAGTAGCAGGCTTTAGAAAACTTGCCGTTCATTCGTTACGGAATACCTGGCCTACAGGACAGGATTTTGTTCTTCAAATAAATTACCTTGTAATGCATTCTTTTTGATCCTTAAGAATAACCCTTCGTTGCGTTATGTCGGTGTGAAGTGGACCCTTTTCTCCACTTTTTTGCCCTCCTCCCTCCACTCCTGCCTGTCCCTCTGGGCGGGTTGGTGCTCCCTGGCATGGGCAGGAAAAGCAAGTCAGGAATTTTCAGTAGGAGTGAAATTGGTCCAGGTATAGAAATCACTGGGTTGGTTTTTTATGGTTTTTATTTTTTTTTTTTAAAAATCAATACTGACAGCTAACATAATGACTCTTCCCCATTAATTTTAAAAATTAATACCTGTTTCTATTTGTGCAAATATTTCCTGGTGATTAAAGGCAACACAATCTCTTCCTCTCTCTTTGCTCCTTTGTGGACGTTTCTAACCACGGATATTGCACTCAAATTTCCAAATCTGGGTAAGAATAAGACTTAAATACTCACCTGCATCTTCGTGTCAACACAACTCAATTTGACAGCGTACTTTTGCCAGGTGAAACAAAGAGCAATAAATTAGTTTTGAACATTTATGATCTTGCATTATAAAGCCTGCAACAGACTGTGTTCAAAATCAATTGTCAGAGTGATGGGGGATTAATAACTCCGGAACTGTAACCTTTTACATATCTGCAGTCTGGGTAAGGGCACATTTCAAGATCTGCTGCCATATTTCATTATTGCAACTTATATTTAAAAGACTTTTTTGATGCTTTAAAAAAAGAAACAGATTAGTTTTTACTAGAGCTGGATGAATAACTCGTAATTAATAATTAATTCAGTGAATTTTGCCTTTTATTCTGCAGGAAGAATAAAAAAACCCAACCAGTTGTCGAATTCTCATGAGTTCGATTGACTAGTCGTGTTTTTTTGTTTAATCAAAACTAGAAATTGGAATTCAGGGTGCATTCCTTATTTGTAATTGATAAGTCCCGTGGCATTTGTTTAATTCCCCAATTAATTGAGGACAAATACTAGAATAAATTTCATGATAAAATGTTTGAGGAGAGCGTATTGAAAAATTTCTTTCTACATGCATGCCAGCTTCAAAAAAACTGATTTTTGAAAGTAAAAATCCAAGTGCATGGAAATTGCGGAGAGGAAATGCAAATGTGGCAGGAACGTGGCCAAACCAAATTCATTACAAAGCACATAGGAGTTTCTGTAGACTTCTAAGGTATTTTCCGCTTTGTAGTTTTCTCTCCTCAGCTCCATCATCCATTTTGGGAGAGGATTTGGGGATAAACATGGGGAGCAAGGTGGACAGAAGTTTTATTGAATATCCCTAGCTCTCCAGCTACTGTCTTGTATTTTGTGAAATGTTTTATAATTGTGAAACCACATGAAGAGTTGTCGTCTTCTGACTTTCTTCACCCCGCAGTGCAAGCTTGCCTGAGCTAAGAGGCATCTATGAATTCTGCTTCGTTTTAAAATTTCATTTATTTATTTTTTACATATACGCGCTTTATTTCGGTGCCCTCCTAAATCGAGGTAAAACAGTTAAATATTTCCCAACAAAATACCCATATGTAATCTCAAGGGCTGTGCATACCACCGAACTGTCATTTCCTTTGATTAACCTTCACCTGACCTCCCTCCCTAAGGCGGTTTCTGATCCTTTTGTTCCTCCGTTGAAGCGTTGCTCTCTATCAGGTGAGTAAATCTGTCATTCAGGAGCTGACTCGAGGACGACGTGGAGATGTGGGAAGGGAAAATGTGGAGAACATGCCGCTGATCAGACAACGCCGGCTGACGAGAAGAGCTCGTGGCACTCATTGGGTCTGTCTAGAAGGAAAAGGAAGCAGAGCTCGTGGCTGGAAGTAGCCGAGGTTTAGGAGCGTGCGTTAAAATTATGGAATGTTTGAGGTCAAGATAGATCTGAAAAACTGAAGATCTCATGGCTGAGATCAACAGGGCTTCCCCGTTGTGACTCCTCCGTCTTGTCAGGAAGTGCCAGTTTGTGGAGCACAAAATTACTACCAGGAGAGGATCAGAGTTAATGAATCACCTCCTGTACAACAGTAGCGTTTGGGAATTGCCGCGGTAGTCGATTTTTACCGTTTTGAAACCCAACAGGTCTGTGTTTAATCTATTTTTTTTAATTTTAATTTTTTTTTAATCTACAGATAGCAGGAAAATGAAATTAAAAAAGCCAGAAGAAACCGAACATTTAAAGATGATTCATGCCTATAAATTTCAGTCAATCTAAACCAAACTTTTTTGGATGGCAGTTTGCAGGAAATGTTGATGCTTTGTGTCACACATTGAGACAATTTTACTTAATTTTTTTTTTTTAAATCCTGAAAATTCATCTAGAGTAAATGATATGGAACTGAGATATTATGAATCCAACCAGATCACACATTTGGCTGCCAGCAATAAAGAGCAAAGCTTACCCTGAATCCACACCTTCTGCTTACGTAATAGAATATGTTTTGGAATGACAATAAAGGCCTCGTGTGATGAAGTATCTCTTCATCCTCAAGTAAGCTGGTACGGTGGCTCATGGTGGTTCCCAAGAGCTATAACCATGCACCTTGATTCTAGGTTTAACTTGACTATTGAGTCTCATATCTTCTCCTGATAGATTAAAAATGGTCTGTCAGAAACCTCAGCATCAAATCAAATCATATGGATGAGGACTGACTTAAGAGATAAGTCAGTCTCTGATGAAATAAATAGGTCAGACTTACCGTTTCATCAACGGACACTCTTTACAGATCTTAGGTCCTTTTTGTAGATCTTTTTTGCCCTTTTCCAGTTTGTCCTTTTTTTTATTATACAGTTTAAATACGAAGAGTAGAGTCTCAGTGTCATTTAATGATTTACTCAACCCCCAAGATGGTGACACTCATTGAAATACGAGTTTCAAAAGAAGAAAGAACTGTGCTGTAAGATTTCTGTGCGAGTGTTGAATTCTGGATCCATCCCTTCTGCAAAGAGTTTCTAATCTATTTTTTAAGTTATATTCACGCTGGCTTTTTTTACCATTTCGTGCTGGTGAGAGCTGCCAACGTGACGGGGTTGGTAAGTCTCCACCAACCAGCACCAATGCCCTGGTGTGGTTTGCTCAATGATGTTTTAACTAACATCTAGAAAAAGTAAAATTTGTAAAAATCCCGGTTTTTGAGTAAGTGTGACCTGCTGTTGTCCCTGTTAAGGTTTTTGAAAATGATTCTCTAGAGCAAGGATTTTCTGTGAAATCCTCCCCAAAACCAGCCTGCTCTCCGTGAGTGTTCTGTAGTGACGGAGACCAACTCACCTGGTGTAGTTTTAAATGGGAGAACAAAGAGAAACTGAAATTGCCTTAGGGATTGAGGTCAGGTGAAGGTTAATCAAAGGAAATGACAGTAAAATGGCATTCATGGCTCTCGGTCCATTTTTAATCATTCCTCTCTCTCATAAAAGACACAAAGGAGTACAACTTTTTACCATTCTATTTTGTTAGAGATGATTTTTTTTTTTATTTTTGTCCTGAGTATTTTAAAATATCCTTTCTTCTCGGTTTCTCTCATGGATTTAGCTCCCAAAAACTTGCTTTGCAGCACCTTAAAAATGTGTGTGGGAAATGGAGAATGTGTGTGGGGGGAAGAAGAATGTTAAGAGAAGGGAGTAATTTTCCCCAGAATATCTCTCATTTTGTCTTCCCTTTCTAATGTGATTTGAAGGATTTTGAAGGATTTCTAGAAGTCATGAGTGTTTTTTTTTGTAGGGAATAAATACTTAGAAAAGCTAAATATTCACACTATTACACAAATGTCAAGCTAAATGAAGTCCATGAATGCAACAACTGGAAACAAGAATAGTTTCTTTCAGGCTCTGCCAATCTACAAGTAATTACTCTGGTTTTAAGTATAGATGTTGTGTATATTTTTTAAAAAAACCCCAAAACTTAGAATAACCTTCCTGATTACAATGAAATTTTGAAGTCCTGTCTTAGCTTGTGGGCTGTTGGTCATACTCTGCTTCTGTGGCTGTGAAAATGTCCCATTTAGAAGCCTTTTTTCCCCCAGTTTGGAGCTGTCACCTTCCGAGAGTCACCTCAGATAACTTTGGCAAAAAGTGCAACAGGAACAGGAGCAACTTTATGTAACTTATAACCGCCTGAGGCAACTTTTAAAAAATGCGAGCAATGCGTTTATTTACTTATTTATTTATTTATTTACTTACTTACCCCAAGCCTGTTTATATAGCTCCCTTTCCCCCGTCCCCTGTAATTCGGAGAATCCTAAAGGATAGATATTAAACCCGAACAGCTCTCAGCTGGGGTAACTTGGTTATAGCAAATGTATTCTCCCTGCTCTTTAGATCACACGCCATCAAGTGTTACGCATTGAGTACCTTCAGCGATGCGGGTGGGAGCCCAGCTTAGGCGAGACCTTGCAGGGTTAAGCCTTAGGAGAGACTTAAAGAAAACATATTACCCCAGACCTGTGTTGCATTATCACCACAGCGACTTGCAGGCGGGGAAAAAAAGAAAAAGTGATTTATTTATTTTTTTTTACATATGCTTTCTCTACGTCTTGGGAGAGGGGGGGGAAAATATAATCTGGAAGTCATTTTTTGGGTGTGTCGTTGGGCTGTTGATGGCTGTGATTGCTACTGGTAACGTGGTATTTTTCTGCCAGATCCCACGTAGGGAACGCTGCCACATGGATGCCAGATGGGCTCTTTGCCAGGGAGCTGGAGGAGGAAGGAAAACCCCGCTCTGCTGGGCAATTATCGAAACAACAGAGAATCGGTCAGAACTAAGGAAAAAAAAATATATCTGAAGCTATTGGGTTGAGGTCGGGTCTCAAAAGTTGAGGCTCCTCAGTGTGAGGGAAGGGAAGAGAAATGGGAAGGCTGGGCTCTACTACTCGGTGTAGTAGCGCACAGCAACAAGTGACTGACCTTGCAGGAGCAGAGGGATGAGTAACTTGAGTATTTTCATGTTTACAGGGTCTGAGCCTGTGGTTATACGATGCTATAACAATGCCAAGGTTGTGTTTATGGAGCGCGTCTTTCAAAGGTGCTCAACATCGGCCTGAGCAGGCGACCGTCTCGCTCTTAACTTCCCTATCTTGTAAAACTTCTGTATTAGGGATAGAAACACAAATAATTTTTGGTGTCTTTGGGAAAGCTGTATAAGGAGCACTAAAATGTGAGCGAGATCTTTTTAAAGGAAAACTGAATACCTGGGTTGAAGGCGGCATTAACTGCTGAAAATTGGAAAACTATTGGACAGAGAGAGCATGATTTAATTTTCTTTCATAAACAACAATATGACCTCAGAATTTTGCTGAAGCAAATACTAAAGGATCGTAGCCAAATCATATATCTATTTTTAAAGCATCTTATAAAAATATTCAGATTGTATGACTGCATACCCAAATCATTCAAATACAGCAAGTATTAAGTCGGTTTGAGCATTGTATGCCAGCCGTTCAGACCAGCTTCCAAAACATAATGAGTAACTTACTTTGAAGTTTTCTTTTTTTCAAGTGACTGAATTTATTTAGCTTTTTATTTTTTTTTCCCCAAAAAAAGCAGAGCTGACTGGAGAAAGTACTAAGTTTAATATTCAGTGGAAGAAACTGAGGCTGAAATGAAATCTGCCAAGTGCGACGTTCAAACACATTTAATTGCTGCACGTTCTCCCTGCCTGGGCTGGCAGCAAGAATAACGGGGGGTGGGAGGAATACAGGGATCATCGCCCCTGTCCACGGATCCCATCCCAGATCAGGGCAGGTTTTGTGCTCTGTTGTTGCTGAAGTTGCGGTGAAGGCAATGAAGCAGGTGAAGATGGGAGGGGAAGCTCTTGAGGTGCCTTGCTGGGCTGCAGGATGCTTTTTGCATCTTTTACCAGGTTAAGAGCATGCCTGCCCTGCGAGTTGGGGGTTTGGAGTGAGCAAGATTGCTTGGACATCAAAGTAATATGGTAAAAAATGAGAGAAGAACAGCAATTAACGATGTTTTTGCGATTCCTTTCACTCTCTGTTTTGGGAGAGGAACCTTCCGTGTAAGTATTCGCAGGCTTCTGGTGGAATAAATTGGTTATCTCAGTTTGATCCCCAAGCCTTCTGATAAAAATGACATTTTTCTGTTCCTTATTAGAAGTCTTGCTGAGTCCAAACTCTGACAGGTCCGTGCTGCGTGTGAGGGATCGTTGTAGGTCAGTGATGTACAGAGGCTCCGTTCCCACGGGGCAGGCGTCCTGCTGATAAATTGAAGGGTTTGTTTCTGGTGCTCACAGGTTTTCACTTTCATTTCCCGTTTCTCCGCCAAGATGCAGTGATGTTTAGGAGAAAATTCATGCCGTCTAATTTTAGAGATCCAATTTAGGTTGCTTCTGGCGGTAGCAAAGCACAAGCTCTGCTTGCTGCAAGTCCTGAAGTGTTTCTTCAATTGCAGAGTCATCTTCTTCCTTAAGCCTAGCTCTGGGTGTTAGAGAGCAGCTCAACTCTGCAACATCTCAGCCAGGGCATCTGCCGGCTTCTAACCTGAGCACCCGGCTCATATTCCTTGTGGGTGGAGAACCAGTCATTCCAGGGCAATTCTTCTTCAAACCTTGCTTATATTGAAGATTTATCATAGAAACCCTTGCAAAAAAAAAAAAAAAAAATTAGTCTGTGAAAACATTTCTAAACATGCAAGGTCTCCTGCTGCCTTTGGTTTCCCCAGCAGCCAAGTCAGTTGGGAGTGAGCTGTGTGATAACCTTCTGCTGAGTGGGTCGTTGCTTCTCCGGGCATTTTGCACCGTTGGTTGTAACACCAGGAACAGAAGCAGAAGGGAAGCCACCTCCTTTGTCAAATCAGATGAGGTGGACACCGTTCCTGAGGTTATTTTACTGCATCATGTGAAGTTAATTTAATGTTTAATACATGCCCAAATGGAGGCTAACCTCTCAGGAGAGATTTTAATCTGAAAAAGCACTTAGAGCCGTTCCTCTCTATTGGGTGTTATCCGAAAGAGGGCATTACACACGGTGGCGTTTCTTCCCGGGGTTACTTTAGGAACATGAAGATCTGGCTGGAAGGAGATCCCTTTGCAATCAGGGGTGTTGCCTGCACCAGAGTCGTCAGAAATTCAGGAGAGCCGCGGCTGCCTGGGCAACCCGGAGAGGCTTTGGACAATTTGCCGAGGCCACCCGTGGTTATTAGTTTAGAAAATGTGTCACTATTTCACTCTGGCATCTGTTCAAAGTACTAATTCTGTGGATCAGTGTCTTTCAGATGAAGAAAGTGAAATCCTTTTTTTTGCCCCTGGTGTCTGAGTAAATTGATATCAAATACTCTAATGAAAAGACAACTGTTGTCAGCAGAGGCAAGCAACAAGAAAATCTGGGACAGGAGGTAACTTCGTGATGGATTCTACGTCCTCAGGGACTTTCTGGGCTCTGAGGATTAATTTTCCATTACATCCACGTGTGGGGCTTTTCTTAAATACACTTCCACTAACAACTTAATACTTCTTTTCAATTGCAATATCATAAAATGCTACAAGTTTTTGTCATTCTGCCACTTAAAGGCCAACACTTTCATCGTTGTGACCGTTGTTGCCACCCTTTCTGTAAATGAAGCCTCTTTTTGCTGCCCCACTGAAATCATATTTTTGAAGAGAAAGGGTACTCTGCACAGGGGGGAAAAAAAATCCTTTGGAACTGTACTTCTGTGGGAGTTTGTTGGTGAACCCTCATTTCCATGATAGTTGACCTTATGGACTTGAAAAGTCCTTGCCAGAAGTACCCCTTCCCATCATTTTAGCTCAGTTGGTTCAGATTATTTAATTATATGTATTTACATATTATTTTTTTAATTCTGTTTATTTGATGAGATCCTCAGATGGTTCGGATGATTTAATTTATTTATACATTAATTAATTTATTCTGTTTGTTTGATGAGATTCTTGTAGAGTAACTCTAAGAATTCATTCACCAAAAAAACATTGGAGCGTTTTTACCTGCCAGAATGTCCCCATTCTTGACTGTGACAGGAGATAGAGCAGGAGCACAACAGAGCAAGAGTTTGCTGCAACGACCTTGTACTGCACACAAAAATGAGCTGTACAGGGTACCGCAGAGTAAGAGCCAATGTTTTATAAATAAGTAAGTTGGATTTGGGTAACAACAGATTGCAGCCTATTGTAGGAAAGTGGTCAGTAGCTCAAATATTTTGCAGTCCTCCAGAAGCGTAGTGGGTTGGAGAAGGAAAAATAAATAACATTAGGTGCCTGAAAATTACCTGGGCACTAAGGACAGCTTAAAGCGTTTGTGAGGCTGTTTTCACCCTCTGGAAGGTGGATCAGTGCTGCCAGTTGCACAGTATCGGTTCTGGTAGAACAAGGCTTTAGAGGGCTTCTTCCCCCGGGGACATTTTGCTGGCACCAACGAGATGCATTGATTTTTCCAAGACAGCTCAGAGTTCTTTGTTTGGGATACATTAAGCAAGTTGCCTGAAAAAAACAAACAAAACCAAACCCACAGTATTTATTTTTGGTTTTAATGATTTTCTAGTCAACTATTTTTAAATCCAGAAGAAGAAGAATGGAGAATTTGGAGACGATTTCTGCAGGAGGGACTGGGTGGATGCAGAGGTGCCCAGAGGGGAGCTTGTTGTTCCTCCAGGTAGAGTTGAGACTCCTCGTGCGGGCATGGGGCAGGCTGGGATGGGGATAAAGGGTGAGCTGATGGAACTGTTGGTATCTGCTGGAAAATAAGACTCCCCAGCTGCTTTCCCACAGATTTGCTGTGTCTTCCAGTGAGGAAAGCAAGTAAAATCCTTTCTGAGGCAACGTTCCTAAGAAGCAGCGTCATCACGTGTCAGTGTTCGGAACGTAAGCTGAGCCGAGTTAATCTTTGTTTTCTTCTGCGCCTCTGTTTTACGAAACAGAACTGGAAGAAAACTGCGGTCACAAAACCCTGGTTTTTGCCTCGGTTCTGGTCTTCGGTACAAAACTACCTGACAATTAATATTTGTGTATACCTTTTGAAATACCTGACCTTTGGGGAGTTGACAGAGCTCTAATATTAGCCTTTGTATGCTAGCCTGGCTTTTCAACTCCCTGCCTAGTGGCTGTAAGTTCAGTGGATACAGATCTGGAACTTGATTTGCTCAGTATAGCTGCATTAGCATTCAGCTGTGGGTATGTAAGATAATAGTATTAAAAGCAACCTTCCATCCTGTTGTCATGGATGCAGCACAGCCCAATCCTGGGAGCGGTATATCACCGGTCTTTGTACAATCTCATTTTTATCTACAAATTTTAATTTAATTACACCAGAAATTCTGGAGCGATATATAATATATGATTTTATTTTCTGTTCTAAGCGTTAAAATGTAAGAATCGAGCAGCTCGTGTTCTTTGTCCAGTGCTCTTTTTTCTTCTTTTTTTTTTTTTCTTGCATTCCAAGTATCTGTCAGTATTAGTTATGAGACTGTGTGAAATAAGTAGCCATGAAAGATGCC
The DNA here is from genome assembly GCF_000703405.1 of Apaloderma vittatum. Classification (NCBI taxonomy): domain Eukaryota; kingdom Metazoa; phylum Chordata; class Aves; order Trogoniformes; family Trogonidae; genus Apaloderma; species Apaloderma vittatum. Next base: position 6,743 of record NW_009698442.1, on the reverse strand, counting down.
TGCTTTTATGACAGAATGAGTGGTTTCATGAATTTTAAAGGAGCACATTTGTATTTTCTGTTCTTGAACTACATGGGCTACTCACAAATATGACAGAAGATAATTGTTTGAGGAATTATGATGCCTTTCAAGATTTTGCAGGATATTACTATTTTCATAATCTTTCATTTATCAGGTTATGTGGCTTGATTTATTTATGTATGTAATTTGGAAATTAAAGTACTCCCATTCTGTCAGCATAGGTACATGTTTTCTTCATATAGCTTGCGCTCCCGTTAGCGAAAATAATGAATGTGCTAATTTTTTTGTCAGCTCCTAAAGAAACGTGTCAGAATCGGAGGGTAGTCAGGTATTATCCCGGGCCACGTGAGACACTCTGGAACTTGCTCCGTCGATGCCGTGGGATGGCAGGAGCGCGTATTTCAATATCCAGCGCTGCCTGTGCCACCGAGCAGTGCGGTTTGTTAGGATTTAAATGAATGTATTGTTAGAACCGGCTTCAGCGGGGATTTTGTGTGAGTGAGTAAAGGCTTCGAGCCTTTAATTGACTAAGAAAATCTTTTTAGTTGTGGTTAGAGAGACAGATACTCAACTGGGGAGAACCTGGTGGTGCTCCATTGACTCAATTTTCATAACCTGCCTGAAGTCAATGGAGCAGTGCTCATTTATAACGCGGTACCTGGCTTATTATTAAAAAAAAAATAATAAAACCCCACATTTCGGTCTGATATTTGAGTGGTACAGTAAGCTTTTTTCAAGGACATGCTTGACTGGATTTAAAAAATTTCATCAAAACCAGTGGCAAAACCCCTGGCCAATAAATTCAGTGTCATGAGCTATTTTCTTTTGGTTGGAAGTTTGAGCGTAAGAACCTATTACTCTCTTCTATTTGCTTGAAAGCATGGTGGTCTCTCTGCCGTACATTCATATTTAGCGTATGGTCGTCTATTTAAAGACTAAAATGAGACATCTCTATATCCGTATGAAGCATCTTTTAAAGACTAAATGAAGTATCTCTATACCCTTTTCTATTTTGGTCATGAAGTATTTGTGTTCTTCCTCCCAGTAATCTGATTGCACTTTCCATCCTGCGAGAGCTGCGTAGCAGGATTTTATTTTACAGTAGGAAAAAAAAAATCTGAATATCTTTAATATATTAAACTTGTTCGTAGCATCTGAATTCTGTTGCTGAAAATCCCCTCTCAAAATTCTGCGCACGCCCATAATTAAGCCGCTCTGAAGATGCGGCTGGGAAAACCAGGCACCAACATTATGGAGTGAAAATTAAAGAGGCAAAACATCAGAGTGTCTACTGTATGTGCCTGCTGTTAGACACTCAAGCATGGAGAACAGGATACACCTCTATGGATGGATAGCTTTCCTTATTAAAAAAACACAGTAGGACGCACAGTAGGGGAACACACTAAAACAAGGCTTTGTAGTAATTTCCTTGGAAGAAATTTCCCAAGATAGCAACTTGAAAAGCTTTAAGTCTTACGACTAGTCATATAGTGAGTTTTACTGTAGGTGGTATAAAAAAAAAAGATGGCTAGATTGCAGCCGATCTGGTAGAGTTGGTCCTTCCAGCCTTCCCTCTGAAGAAACAGGATTAGACTTTCCTCGCACCAAAGTGAGGATTGAATGGATACGGGCGGCTTCTGGCACGTTTAAGAACTTGAAAGACGTGTCTCCCAAGTCAGAGATTATGTTAGGAAGTAGAAAACCCACCTTCACCGTCTGAAATACTTGATCAAACGCGCTGCTTTGTGGCGCTGAACTGATTCATTAGGTCAAGGTTTCTTCTACATATCTGTGTTTGAAACTACTGCCACTTGTATTTTTGAGCTGGTGTTTTGTTTGGAGTTTCTGAACGGTGTCCTGTACTTGGGAGGACTGTAAAGTGTTTCTTATAAACTCCTGGAGAAGCATCCTATGTGAGTGTATCCTGCTGCAGCATTCCAGCAGCCTTCGCTGGACTTCATCTGATCCATGTTATCTATTCCACACAACTAGTAAGAAAAAAATTTAAAAAAAATTGGAAAAGCTCCCATGCAAATCTGCTGGAAGGCTGTCACGTGCGTTATGGTTACCTGATAACACTTCAACCAGCGTGACCGGGGGCTCCGTGCTGCCCTTGGTGTCTGTTTACATGTCAGGAACCATATTTCAAAGTCCTGCAGCTTTTTCTTAACCGTGTTCTGGCCCATTTGGTGACTTACGAGGCGGCGGCCCCAGAAGTTGGGTGGAAGGAGTTGGAGGCTGGAGGTGCAGCAGGTGCTGCCCAACCTCTCCTGCCACCAGAGCTGGAAAGGACCAGGGTGCCCCCCACCCACGTGTGTGGGCGTCAGTGGAGAAGATTGAACATCTTGTGCCTGTCTCGTGTCAGCCCCTGCGAGCTGAGAGCAGGGAACGAACAGGTCTGATAATGTGCTTCACATTGAAATAATTAAACAGAATTGTTGCTAGAGGGAAATGCGCCTTTAAAAATTAACCCCGACATCTCTCTGGCAATTTGGCTTATTACAAGAGATCCTTCTTTTTGTTCCTTTTAAAGAAAAAAAAAGTTTTACTAAACTTGATACGCATTTTTCAGCACCTTAGAAAACGTTGAGCCTTTGAAAACTTCCTTGCATGAGTAGTCCAGGCTTATATGAGCAGTCCCACCTATTTTCCACTGAACTACGGGTAGGACTGATGTTTAAAGGATTGAGTTTGAAGTAAACGACACGTTCAGATCTGTCCTGGAGCCTGTGCTGGTTGTTATTGTTTGAATCTATCTCTTGGTTTCATATATTGCAGTCTTCCATCACACGGGGTGCCGGTTCTGAAACCAGAATGTTGTTCCTCAACTAGGTGTCGAGCAGCTTGCTTCTTTTATTTCTTCTTAAGGTGACAACAAGTCCTTGGAAATCGAAAGTAGTCATTTCCCTAAAGCGCTAAAAATTTGAAAATGTTCTTTTTGACGAAGCTAGAATGTTTGGAAACAAATGCGAGTGCCTACAAAAGCAGTACTATTTATTTTTAAAATTCTAGGCATGGCAGAGACAATCCTAATCACGTTTTTGTGATCTGTGCAAAGTTACGTATACAACCAGGTGCTGGTGTTCAGGAGATTTGGTTTCACTGTATCGTGGCTGGCACAGGTATTTACCAGTTCAAGAATTGTACAATGTTTTACTGGGGTGAATTCCCATATTTTCAGCTCTCCGTTTGATCAAAATATTTTAGTCCACAGATAGGAAATTTTGGGTTTCTCTCTATTTCTTTGATTATTTACTAATTTTAAGCAGCGTTTAAAAAATCTAAAAGAGTGTTCGGGGTGCCAGGACTGGGTGCCTGGTGCTCAGGTGGCTCTTCCTCCATCTGATGGGAGGAAGCAAAACATACAGGAGCAAGCACATATTTTTACTTTTTGTCCTGTGTTTCTCAGTTAGCAGGGTGGGCTGACTCCGTCTGCACCCATCGCTACCCTCCCATTTGGTGTGGTGCTGGTTTACACTGGTGGAGAATTTGGTTGCAGAGCCAAACCCTTCTTCCCTCCTTAGTTGAGGGGAAAAGATTCAGCCCTGTATTTCCTATTCCACTGAACTTTTGACAGTTTGGTGATCTTGGGCACAATCCTTCAAGATGCTGGGTGCCCCTGTGGGCACTTAAATCAGAATAGCAGATGGCTCGTGACACTTCTTAGGACTGGGTGTTTCATTAGCTAAAATTTAAACCATAAAATACTTTAAAAACACTTCCCAGCAACGTTTTTCTTGGCTTGGGAAGGATTTTCACCCTTTTAACAAAAACAGCAGCTGAAGAAGTATCTGTTAGTTGCTGTGACATTTGCTATAAACCTAGCTGTGCACCATTGCTGGTACGTTCTTTCTGGCTATTAAAGGCTCATTAAAAAAATTAAAGTCTCCACGATTTACAATATTTTCCATTGAAATAGCATGTTAACACATTTCTTTAATCAGCATGTAACTGTCAAGGGAAAGAACAATTCATCTAGTATATGCATACATTAGAAAAAAAAAATATCAGATTTAATTTTATTTGTTTTATATTCAGGGCTTTTTTTTTTGAAGGAATTCCTGCAGGGAAATGGTTAATCTATTTTTAACTAAAGCTTACTTTTGTAATCTATCCAGTGCTTAGAGTTCTGTCATTGATCTATGATTTATGTGATTTAAACCACCTCTTGGCTGTAACATTGGTTTCTATCCAAGATGCTGAGCTGAATACTAATTACGAGATCAAATTTATGCTGTTGGGCTAAGCAGCTGAAGGAGCTTTCCATGCAGGACTCCCTTAAACCATGCCACTGCTGAGCATTAGCGAAATATTTGACGGTGGGGTTCAGGGGAAAAAGGCTAGAAGAGGGGAAAAAATATTGCAGGAAAACTGAAGTGTCCTTTGAAAGCTTTATTTTTAGTTCTCTCGCATGACTGTACAGCGCTCTACGCAGATACTCGCTGTGTATAAGCCTGTGAATATGCACATGGTAATGTTTTTACAGCAGAATCTCACTAATTCACCCTAACGATTGAGAAACCCGCTGAGAAAAGCCAAATGGCATGAGTGAGCAAACAAATAAATAACATTGAGGATATTTTATTCCAAGACGTATTTTATGCCTTTATTTTGACAAGTATCATGTTGTCAGAATGATTTATGGTATTTCGTAGCATACCAGTAAATGCACCGTAGTATGATTTCTTACAGTAAGAAAGTCTTACTAACAATAGCTTTGCTTTTCCTCTCCTTAGAGCATTTCTGCTCCGAAATAAGCCAAGACTACCAATTTTATAGAAAACATAGGTCTTAGGCTTTCCTTTGGTAAGAATGAGGAACACTCTTCCATTTTTCTGCATCACCTTAGCTGAGGAGGTTGGGATGGCAGCAGTTTTCTTGAGTGTGGGTAGTCAAAGCAGGTTCAAACAGCTCCGAGTCCAAACCCAGTTTGAATAAAAATGAAATTATCTATAGGAATTTTGTTGGTTATAATTGGCTTTGAGAGAAAACGTGTTCCAATACATCCTTTGGCTTTCAGCACTCTCGGTATAATATTAAGTGTTTCATTTTGATGATGTTGAAATGTTTGATATTTTTCAGGTTTTGTTGTTGTTGTGGTTTTTATTATTCATAGTGTAGTTCCCATGTTTTATTGCGTGCCTTGTCTGGTGTTTTGTTACATCTGGGAAATTTTATCATTTTCTGACTACAACTGTATATCATTAAAACCTAACCTCCCCATCAAACATTTTTAAAGCTTCGGTTTCGCAGGAATCTTTTAAGATTTCATTTCCTTTCTGCACCTGTGAAAATATTGGAATTTCTCAACAGAATAGAAATTCCAGGCTCTGGCAATTTCTCTTGTCTTTCTTCCTTTGGAGCCGCCAGTTTTCCCTGCCTTCACGGGTCTGGAGATGCAATATTGGCCACCAAATGAAGGTATAGGACGCAGGTGACACCACCAAACGTATGCAAGGAGAAGGATTTGCATCATTTTTGTTTCCCCAACGACATTGGTGTGGCTGTCGGTGAGAATCGCTGTCTCAAATCTCCTTCGATGGATTTCCTTTCCCTTGCAGAGGCTGCAGCCTCGTGCCCGGAGTCAGCAGGTCATCCCGCTCTGGCCGTAGGAGGCCTTTTAGTGGGGAATAAATTTCCTTTTATCCTTGGCCTTGTTCACTTCAAAAACAAAACCCCAAACAAGTAATAATAATAATAAATAATAATAAAAAACCCCCAAACTAGAAGCAGAAATAAAACAAATAGAAAACCTTTAATAAGTTTCTTCCAAGAGCATTTTTAGACCAGCTATCTCTGTCTGTGAATCTATTGCTTGCTATCTTCTTCATTTCTCATTTCTCACATTTTTCTATTGTGGAGAAACTCATATTTCAGTTGGATTTTTTGGGCTTTCTTAGAATTATGCTTATTTATACCCCAGTTGAGCTCGTGTTTGCTTCCTAACGTGCAATGTTATAAACAATTTGCGATGCAAATCATGTACGTTTGGGTAAAAATTTTTGAGTATCTGCATGTGCATGCAATAACCAAAGTGGAATGTGCACAGGAAGAGTTTTACTCAGAGAAGCTACAGTTGACAGTCCTATTTGTGTTTTTTACTCTGCTGTGATGTCATCCTCACCTGCCTCATCCATACGTATGGTTGGTGACGTACGTGTTGCTGTTGATCTTGAATAAGAGTAGGTAAAACCACAAAAGTGAGGATGGTCCTTGAGTTAGTTGCTGTCGTGGTCTGAGAGACTTCAAAGGAATTATTTTACTGGAAGCCTCATTAAAGGACTTGGATGTTTCACTACGTTGGGCAGGTGGCTGAAGTGCTCTGAGGGGAAATGTTGGGAAATGGGAACCACCTCCAGGACCTGAAGCTGCCAGGGTGGAGGAGAAACTCCAAGGCCACCCAAGGTGGGCCAAGGAGTGACCATGTGTCTGGAGGGCTTGCGGGAGCTGCAAATCCCAAGACACCCCGGTCGTCGAGGAGAAGTTCTATATAAAATCTAACGAAATAGCATTCTAGAAGAAATGCGGTATTTTGAATATGCATTTCTATATGTGGGCTAAATATTTGTTCTGCTTTTCTTTTTCTTTATTTGCAGTATAACTCTTAAATTAACATTCCTGGAAACATCATCTTTTCCATTCACCAGCAGCCCTACAGCTCAGGTCTGCTGCTCGATGGGTTTGCTGGAGCGTGCTGCTTTCTGTAATGGCCAGCTATAACC